>NW_018108276.1:143146-149029 GCF_000183805.2 Loa loa
AAAAAAGTCGAGTTTATAATTGTTGTGATATCAAATATGACAGGTGAGCAACATCTTATTGATGAATCTATCAGAAAAAAAAAAAAAAAAACGTGTTCGTTGGCCATATGTCTTCCATATCTTTTGCTTCTGACACTGTAATAAATAGCACGAGGAAAAAGAGAGAAAAAATTCAAATTTCATAGAAAAAAGAGAAAAATTCAAATTTCATAGAAAAAAAGAGAAAAATTCAAATTTCATCAAGAAGAAGAGACTAAATTCAAATTTCACTGAAAAAAAAAGCAAGCAGTCTATTTTATTTTATTTTTTATGATGTACAGTGTCCATTTCATGTCTATTCAGTTTTTTTTTGGTATATTTTATTTGTTGAATGCATGATTTTCGAATCATTTTTTATTGATAGAATGTGTGAAATGACTAAAATGGACTGAAAATGATGAAGATAATACCATAGAAAAGAGGTCATAACCTCTTTTTTTACTACCTAAAATCTATTTTATGAGCTATTTTTATGTGAGTACCATCCTACCTTCCTTTAACCGCTATATGTTACCCTATCCACTAAATAGTAAATGAATGAATGGATGAATGAGTAAAGGAAGGAATAGAATGGATCACTTTTTCTTTTTTTTTATTTTGAAATAACTACCAAATAACCTTCAATGAACTCTTATGGACCCGATCGTAAAGTTCGGTTGTTTAAGATAGCACTCATTTTAAATAATCTTTGTAAAAAACTTTTCGAAATTCAAAATTGATGGATATATATTTAATTAAAAACTGCAACATTTAATTTAAAAAGGTTTGGAAGAAATTATACAACCAAACCATTTGTGTTAATTAGCAATAATTAATGGCGTAAATTGTTTGTGATAAAAAGTAAAAAACATAAGATTGAAATTTTTTATGTGAAACAGAGAAGGCGGAAAGTTATAATTATCACCGAATTACAACTAATAAATGAAAAAATACAACTGGAAAGTAAATGCTTTACTCACTGAATTTATTAAAACAAAGTTGAAATCAAATTTTCATTTATATTTGGTGCAAAGCAAAAATTTGTAATTAAAATTTAAAACTTTAAAGTTCGTAATTTTTTTAAATAAATTTATCCCTGTAATACAGAAATAATGCTTATGAATTATTAATTCTAGAATAACACCGTAATCAAAAAGATTTTTTTAATAAGAAAAGTATCAATACCTTTCAATATTAGGTAAATATCCAATTAAATGCTATTATACTTTTAATAGAACTTAAACAATTAGCAAATGATTTATTTGATCTCACCATCTCTTCAAATCATTCAATCAGATTAACAGCTGTGTAAAACAATAAGCAAGCAATTTTAACCATAGTAATTTTGTTTATTTGTTTGTTTTTCAGTCCTTTAACAGCATCCTTTTGCATCTCTGACCTTTTATGCGACAAATTATTTATAGTAAAGGTATTCTTTGATTTATTAAGTTTACTAGATTTGGTCTAAATCTCATCTGTAAAGTATAAATATAAAATTTTTTTACCTTTTTTTTCAAAATTTGATCAAAAACCAATAGGAAATTTTTGATGCCAAAATAAGTTTTGTTGAAAAAAAATAGAATTTAAAAAAATTGGATTAAGTCTACATGTTGAGTACATAGTTAAACAAAATAGCCTTTTTTTAACTTATTTGTCTTTGTTATATTTTATTGTTTCCTTCATAAATACTATAAATTTCAAATTTTACTTATATTTAAAAGATTTTTAAAGCTAAAATTATTAAAAACATTACAAAAATCATATGAAGAAAGCGAATGAATCAAAAATTTTTCAACAATATGTAATTTTATTAGCAAAAAACTGTCACATTTATTATTTTATGAAAAATAAAAAGCATTTTTGTGAATAAATTTTAACATTTCTTTTTTTAGGAATTTTCTCTTTTTCTTATTTTTTTTTTACATCCAAAAATAAATATGGAAGTAAAGCTTATAGATTAGTTAAAAATAAAACCTATATAAGCTGAATGATCAATAAGAAACTTCCGGTTGTGCCCTCGAACAAACGGATACAATCGTTCCCCATCCTTCTCCTTCTGGTTTACACATCCTTTCCTGTCCTATACCCTTTCCGGTTTCCCATTCCATGTCAATTTCTTTGCAATCCATCAGAAAAGTATAAATGATATTTGGATGGATACATGCGAAACCTGAGTAATTATTTTCCTCTTCTCTTTCTAGAAATACGGCTACACTATAATTATAATATTGTTTGTATCTCTTCATCTCCACAATTTTATCTAAGCTTCATAACAACATTTATCAATTATAAATGATAATGAGCTTTCTCTTTTCTTTTCTTTTTTTTTTGATGCAAGGAAAAGAAATTTCCATAGGGAAGATTTTAAAAAAGAAGATAGAAGAAAAAGTAAAATTATTTGTTAAAAATCTGTAGAAAAAGAAGAGAAAGACTGAAATTTTAAATATTAATAAATGATAAACTTTAAGTTTGAACTTAAAATTTTGAAGTTAAATTTTATCAAAACATCTCAAAAATGATGAAATTTTAAGAAAAGACGAATGTGATGATATCAAATCAAACCACTGATGGTATAAATGATTGATAGTCCTTTACAGTTAAGAACACGTACAAACCCTTTTACACGTACGACTCTTTTACACAGACGTTTGCTAACTTTGTCTACAACGTACGATGATGTATTCAAATTACAACAAACAGTAAGTACGCAATGTACTATTACATAATAACCCTTTGGTAAACTGTTGCAAAAAAAATTTTATTTTTTGATCTTTAAATTACAATTCAACTTAACACACTTTTTAATTTTATAGTTCACAACAATTTCCTTTCCTTTATTTTTAAATTTGTTTTTTTTTTCATATATTCATCATATGTATTAACTAATTAATTCTTTAAAAAAGAAAAATGAAAGAAAATAAATAAAACATGAAATTTCAGGAAATATTTTCATTTTTGATATTAATTATGCTATGATAGTGCCGAAATTTATGGATTTATAGTAGACGAGAAGCATTGTAAAATGATGACTTCCAACGAATCCTTTCTTTTTATTGTCCTATCAATGAAGCGGTATTTTTGAAAGAGGTTGATAGATACACCTGCGTACTGTCTATATCATTGCTTGATCGTTATTTCAAGGTGTTCAAACCTCATCTTAAGTCGATACATAACCCTCAACCCATATATTTTTTTATTCATCAAATAGTGAAATTTCTCTAGGGAACAATCGACTCTTTATTATATTTTGTGTTTTTTTAATACTAAATTAAATTTTTGTGAATGAAATTGAAAAGAGTTTTGCTAATTAATACTGCTCATAATTAGCAAGTAGTAAAAAAAGTTCACTTAGGAAAAGAGTTATTTAATTCATAGATATCACTATTTACAATGATTTAATAAAAAAAAAAGAAATTAAATGATAACGATTTAAATCAAATAGATTTATGTGTTACGGTCGAAATAATTTTATTATCTTACGATAGCAATGAACAATAATTAAAATTAAAGAAACAATTGCAAGATTGGAGAAAAAATTTAGCAATAGTTCATATTTTTTCTAAGTTATTTCAAATTATTTTTGAAAAATTTCGCAGCAAATGAAGTATTCCTTTATGTGCTTTCTTTTCCTCTCGCATAATTCAATTTTAAATTTAAATATAGCTTTTGATTCGGACTTTTCTATATTTTAATAGTTGTTTAAAAAAGGAAAAATGCTTTGGTCATTAATTTTTTTCTCTCTCAATTCTCTTCTCTTCTAACAAGGAAGAAAAAGAAGAAGATTGGAACACTGTAATTTTTGTTTTCCCATGAGAATGCAATGGGTTGAAATTTGTAATTTTCGAAATTTGAAATTGTTGAAATTTTTTTGGGATGAAAACAATGTGAAATTAATTTTTCGAATTTTAAAAAAATTTGGAATTATAAAACAAAATACCTTCTTGCAAAATTATGTAACTTTCTTTTACGGGACAGAATAGGAAACAGAAAGACAAAAGATCACTAATAGTAATTAATTTGTGTTTTTTAGCACATTAATCTTTTAATGGAAAAGAAGTAAAACCACATTTCTATTAGTCTTAAACAAGAAATTTTGAAAAATTAGAAAATTGAAATTAAAATTAAGATCAAATTTGCTGATATTAATAAAGTGATAATAATTTATTTGCCTTTTTCCGGAAAAACTCAAAAGAAATTTGAATTTAAAAATACTTCCAAAAACGATTACTTATCAATATGTCATAAAAAATTCGAAATTAATATTAGTAAAGTAAGCATGAAATATCTTAAGTTATACAAATTATAAATAATATGTCAATACTACATCAGGAAAATAATCAATCTAATAAAATGTTAGTTTCGAAAATGTTAGGTTTCATATAACCGTAATTGAAACCGAAGTCTTTAAGCTTTAATTAGCATCAATATTGATGTAATTTTCAACTACTTTATCAAAAAATAAAATAAAATAAAAAATAAAATAAAAAATAAAATTTTTTTTATTTTTTATTTTTTATTTTATTTAATACAATGAAATTGGTTTTAAAATAGCTGAGATCCTTATGATAACTCAATGGGAATATAATAACTATACTGAAATTGAAAATAAAACATTCCCTGATAAAGTCAGTGTTTATTAATCAGTCACATTAACATTTTGGAGTTAAAGAGCGGATTTTTATCGAAATTTTATTCCGATGAAAAGAAATTTTTGTAACTTTCTCATTAATTTCAACACTATATTTTTTGAAAAAATTTGCTGTCGTAAATATTTAAAAGTTCATCGATTCAAATTTTTCAAAATTAAAAGTATTGGCTTGTGTTAATGTCAACAAGATGATAATAGGATGAAAACTTGTAATTTACCTATTCATTTCGAACTAAAAATGCATGTACCAAAAATCGTTCATTATAACATTTAATGAATAATACTGCGAAAATGTAATTATATTTTATGAAAATTTTTTAAAAAAAATACATCAAAATAAGCAAATAATATATATTTACTGTATATTTGCTAGAATTTAAATTTATTTTACTAATTTCGATCATTATTTTTGTTCCATTCTCAATCCATCGAATTCATGCCAATTTATTGAAATAACTTCAAAAATTAACTTTTATTTAATTTCGTATATTGCTGATTAACTTATCATTACTAAAGATGAAAGGAAAAGTATGTATGAATTGCAATATTTTGATAAGACTATGACTTGAAATCAATATCTAAGATAAAGGTTGCACTTCGAAATCTGACAACACACCAATGTTAAAGCAATAAGTTAGTTTCCATTTTCATTCTTACATTACTGATTGGCTTGTAATTAAGCAAGTTAAAAATAGCTAATATAGGATTAAAAAAGTACATAAAAAGCTTCAGGTAAATACAGATTTATCACCAAATATTAACTTGCAAAGATTAAAAATAAAAGTTAATCATTGATAATACACCTTTATCAAATGAAATAGCTTGGCAATCATCTTTTTCAGTTTATATTGATGCCATTATACCGTAGTTTAAATTTTCGAACTTTAATCATTGCATGATAATTTCTAATAATTAATTTCATAGATGCTTTCAATCAAAATGGTGCTGATAAACTTCAAATAATTTGCTAAAATGTTGTGAAGATTCGTTCTTCATAGTTTTGGCTACTTTGTTGAGTGGCAGTCATGAAGTGAGAATAAAAAATAAGACTGACCACTTACTGATATATACTTTGAAATGTTGTATCTTCAGTGTGCATATTGTTTATCATTAAGCAATCAGCTGTTAATATGTGACAAAAGCGCCTTACGTTGCAAATGCAAATCTTAGATGGTACTATAATAATAATATGTACGTTATATTTTTTATACTTTTTT
>NW_018108276.1:149240-155565 GCF_000183805.2 Loa loa
CTACTTTGTTGAGTGGCAGTCATGAAGTGAGAATAAAAATAAGACTGACCACTTACTGATATATACTTTGAAATGTTGTATCTTCAGTGTGCATATTGTTTATCATTAAGCAATCAGCTGTTAATATGTGACAAAAGCGCCTTACGTTGCAAATGCAAATCTTAGATGGTACTATAATAATAATATGTACGTTATATTTTTTATACTTTTTTTCATTATTGACACTTACGCATACATCGATTAACGATATGTTAAACATACTGAAATATAAGTGTCAACTATTCATACCGATCACAAAATCATAAATTATTCAAACAATGACTCTTTGCGCTGAATATAACTCGACGATTTCCCTTTAACCTACATTTAAATTAAAAATTATTTCATTTCTTCTTTACTAGCTTTGTATTACACTATTGTGAACTTAAATTTAAGCATTGATGATATTAAATAACAATAATTGTCATCATAACGGTTATAATTTTATTTACCTTTAATTACTTATTACATTTTAATGCTCAATCTTTTGAAATGATTTCAATTTTGTTCAGAAATATTCTTTAGTAATGTTAATTTTTTAAGCATATTTTAAAACCCTTACAACTCCCACATTTTGTCTTACATAACTTCAATTTTTAATTTATTTTTTTCGTTCATTTCCATCCATAATTTGAAAAATTTGTAACATACAAATTTATATATTAAAATGACTCACTCTGAGCATTCAAAGTTATAATTTCATATGTATTCGGAAGAGAAGAAAAAAGATCACATAAAAAATAAAAATAAAAACGACTTATGATATGATTGAAATCAAAATCGAAAAGTTCAATAAATTTCAGTTTCCGGAAACTTTTTTTCATCATTCTTTCTCTTTCATTGCTTGCATTCATGATTTTCGGAAATCATAAATTTCAAAACTAAGAATCATTGTGGGAACGAATGAAATTATCCTTTGTCTGCATTTCGTCAAGTGCGCATCCAAAAATCTTCAGAAATTACATCAAAACTACTCAATAAAATTTGATGAAATCCATTATTATTGAAATATTTTGGTTTAAAAGAAAGGATAAATTGTGTTTTCAACCAAAAAAAAAAAAATGATTAATTGACCTATTGATAAGTTTTTTTCCTTATCTTTTAAAGGTGAAAAACCAAAAGAAGGGAAAAAAGTTTTATACATAGCATTAATAGTATTATAAAATAATAACAGATAATAGCATTGAAAAATTTAAAAAAAAATGACCAAATGGAACAATCAATACATTGTAAAATAAAAAACAAATTTTTAACTGCGACTAAATTTCGAAAATTATTCTAAGCAAGGTGAATTAAATGCTCGAAAGTTACCTTTTTTGACTTATTAGAAGTTAATATAATCTAAAATATTTTTAATTGAAATGGCTTATGATTTATGATTTTTGATTCATAACATTTGTGTAACATTCTTGTTAGTATTAAGCATATTAGCTTATTTTATTTAAATTTGGCATTAAAAAAAAAGAACTATGGATTTTTTCTTTTACAATTAAATTTGATTAAACCAACATATCGTTCAAGGGAGCAAAATACCGAGATATCATTTAATTCTTTCACAGAACAAATTGCATAAAAAGTTTTAACGTATTTGGTTTAAGTTGGCTAATCCTTACAACGTTCTACTCTTTCGAGAAATGTCAATCTCTCTGTCCTTTACTTGGCTTATTCAATGTGTTATCCATGAACATACTTGAAGCGATTACTAGAATTACGTGAACTTTACGTAATCCAAAAACACTCATCTTCTACTTATAATATGAAGAAGAAAAAAAGAAAGAAATTTGATAATGGAGCAAAAAAAAAAGAAATTCCAATTGATAAAGAGCAGAGTTTGTTACATTAATGCATGCTGGTAAGCCGATAATTAATTACAGTATCTTATCATATCTTTTAATCACTGTCAGCAGTAGCAGGATAATAAATACCGGTACATTGCTAGCAGCATTTGATGGTAATACGTCGGCTGTAAAAGCTCGCAAAGCTGAAATTTTTTATACTTCATTTTTTTTAAAATAGCAAAGATTTAGTGATAAATTTACACTGTACGTCAAATTTGACGTCGAAATTCGTGGCATTTTAATAGCGTATAATATTGATTCAATTAAAATAATATCACATAGAGAATGTAAATTTGATAACCGTACCGTATTTCTCTATGATATTTAAAAGATAGAATAAACACTTAATTAATTGTTATATCATTAATTAGCAATTCATCAAAATTTCTTCAAATTACTCACTATTTTTAAAGCTCCCAAACTGATAATGATCACATTTTAATTGATGAAATTCCTTATTTAACTGTTAAAATATACGTAAAAAGGATTAAAATAATACAAAATTTCGTAAGACATTTCATATTTTGCATTACTATTAAACTTAAACTAAATCCATAAGTTTAAAAATAAAAATGAAAATTTAAATTTGTTGAAGAAAAAAAAGTAAATAAAATCGAACATCTTTGATAAGGTGCATCGACTTGGCGATATTTAATTCGTGGACCACGATGTGATCGTTCTGACCATGGATTTGTCCGCAATTCAATTAGTAACCAATCGGAATCACTTTCGAAGCGTACACCAATCAGATTATTTCTTCTAACGCATAAAATTCTAAAATTATTCAAATAGTCTTTTTCTTTTATAAATTTTTACATTCAAAATTTCTTTTCCTAAAAAAAATCTTATTTTTTTTCAAGGATTTTTTATAGAAAAAATAAATAAAAGATTTAAAAAGGCAAAACTTACGGATTAATAATACTTTTAGTACCCCAAATATAAAAAATATCATTGCATGGTTGATCCGGTGGAACATTATCATCATCTAAATCCAAATCTTTGATATAAAATTCGATCGTCTTTTCTGGTGCACTTTTTATCAACCATTGACAAAATGTTACACCTGCTCGAGTTTCCGGATATGTACTGCAAATATTATTCCGGTTGTTTCTTTTTTTTAATTTTAAGTCAAAATTAATTTTTTTTTTAAGTCAAAATTAATTTTTTATTGAATGAACGGAATTACCACAGTGATTTAAGTTAATTTTTCGTTTCATTATCTTCCCTGTGAACAATATGCATCGTTGACTTTAACTTTTATTTTAATTATTAAAACTATTTTGAGATGAAATTGCAAATAGTACAAATATTTTTTCTTATTTTCATAATTTAATTTAATTTTTCTAGCAGCGATTGCAACAATTTTTATGAAGTAAAACTCGATATTCATTGTAAATTAAATTTCAATTGCATAAAATTTTTATTAAAATATTTGTAATTGTCTTATAATTATGAAAAAAATTTTTGCTATGTTTCAATTTATTTTTTATTCGATACTATTCTTCTTTGTATTATTAGTTTTGTCAAAATAAGAAATGCAGCAATTTTTGAATTTTTTATTTAAAACAAGTAAAATTTTCAGTCGCACATTGTTAATTACTGTTGAATATATGAAGTTTTTTTTTTTTGGTAAGAAAAACAAATCAACCTAAGTGAAATTATCCCTTGTTCTTCGTTATGTATACCACATGATGGATCGGTAAAAAGTTTTCGCCTAGAAAGTTGCTCACAATTTTTTCCCTCAAATCCATAAGTACATTGACAACTGCAATTGCCATTTACCGTACCGCCGTTCTCACATTCAATATTACACCGTTCTGTAAATGCTAAGCAAATAAGCGGACAGATAAGTGGATAAGAAAATTTAAATTCCGAAAGCATTAAAGAATTGAAAAAGAGAAATACATGAAAAAAGAGTTGAAATTCAATGATTTCTTTTTTAGAATACAGTAAAAGGGGAAAAAATTGGATGGATCGGAAGCTAAAATAGGGGAGAGAGACTCGCATATCACAATATTAATTCAGCAGATAAAATTTTTGAAGTTAAGAAACCGATCAAGCTAAATCAATGTGTTGGTTACATGATGTTAGCTATCTAACCAATTCGTTTAATCGGTTTGTTCCGCTTATTTTTCAATGTCATTTAATTAGAGTTTCATTTAAAGTTTTTTTGAGAAGTAATTTATAATTTTGAAATTTAAATTCCATTTAAAGCTAAAGGCTATAAATCTTCATAATACTCGACTGCATAATATTTAGAATATGACATGTTTTTAGCATTTTTTCACTTCCCAACATATCTTCATCTTTTTCATTGGAAACCTAAAGCTTGATTTAACTTCATTTTATACAAACTATTTGAAATCAGAAAAAAATGCTAAAATTTCATGCAAAAATTTTTTAAGTCAAAAAAAATTTGCTCAAATAATTTGAGCAAATTGTCCAACTTGTTTTAAATCACTCAATTATCCCTAAAAATTTCCGTTAAAATTTTTTGATTCGACTTAATTTCGCTTTATGCGAATTATTTTCAATTTAAAATTTTCAAATTTCCCATCCCGCATTTTTTGTCAAGCAAGAAATCCTGTATTCAAGTGAGAACCAATTTTCAAAATTTACCAAAAATCGAATCTAATTGCGTGTATTTTCATTGAGAGGCCTAATTAGATTCAATTAAAGGCCTAAAATGATGAATAAATGATGACCTTTTGCCCTACCCTCAGTAAATTCTACAGATTTGGACTAGCCTATGCTGGTCATAGTTAATGATGACCCATAACCCTTGATGATGTAATCATTCCCCAATTTCCTTCCAGTCATTACTTTAGTAAAGCCCATTTAATCCGTCATCTAACACTGACCAGGACAACAACAACGATAACAGTTGTAATCAAATAAATGAAATTACTTCAACTCTCTAAAAACTTTCCTTTCTAAACCTCTCATGCAAATTTAATCTTTAAATCCTTTCAGTTCAACTAAATTCCATTTTTCCAATTTCAATTTCATCATTTCAAATAATTTAAATTTCAACGGCAAAAATTTATTGGTGACTAATAATTTCAATCATTCTAAAACTTGAATTATCCCAAATCTTAAATTACTCCCAACCTTCAATTATTTCAATCCTTCAATTATTTTAAATTTGTTATTGACAGAAATGAAAATCAAAACATTTTTTTATTCTCCATCCAACAGAAGAAGAAAAAATTAGAGCCAACTGTTAATCTCAGATTTGGAAATTACGGTATTAGCAAAATAGCAATATCATTTCAATTTTTTTAAAGATGTGAAAATATTTATTTTTTATTTTTCTTTACTTTTGAACCTTTTTCTATTTTCTTTTTTTTTCAAAAGATTGAAACATAACAAACATTTTGTGTAACTGTGATGATTTGTATAAAATTGTTCCAAATTTCCTTCCTTTCATTCTTTTGTAAATTGTATTGAATATTTCTGATGGATATACCATAAATTATCATCATTTTTCTATTATTCATTACATTGACCATACATAATGATCTTTTAAATGAATACAATGAGGTCATAGGTTAATGATACCATTTAAGCAAATCAATAATTAATCAATTTGTCAGGCAGTTTGATTTTATACAAGCAATTTTTTATGTTGCTCAAAAATTGATTATTTTTTAGAGAAGATTAGAAAGTTGGGGTTCAAAATTTGTATTAACATTCAAAAAAAAGTGAAATTTTGGGGGAAGTTTTAAAACTTGAAAAATATAATTTTTTAAAATGAATCAGTATATTAAACATTAATCCCTTCATTCTTTTTTATTATTAACTGAAGAGGACAAAAGGTCAAGGAAATAAGGGAATACCGGATATGGCTAATTCTAGTTGACATCAAATGGACATATGTTTGTGGGTGTGTTTTTTTATATATCTGTGTCTGTCTATAAGTGTGCTTATTTTTGTACACTGTATCGCAGATTTTCATGTAGCTGTTTTATGGATGATTAGATAATTACTGTCCCAAGCATGAAGCCTATGCCCAATGATCAATGATTAACAATAATTATAGGTGTTGTACCTGTACAGTTGTACATTGTGTTGATTAGATGAATCACTTGGGTACGAATTGGTAGTGATGATGTGATAGCAGAAAGCGCATGTGACAATACCACCAAACATGCGTCATCAGACCATGATGATGATGATAATGATGATGATAGTGTTGACGATGATGGTAGTGATAATTCCTTAAAAAAAATTTCTTAATAGTTTAAGCTTATTTCTTTTGCAAAGAGAAATAAGAAACTAAATATTTATAAATAAACCACCATTTAATCTTAAATTAAAAATATCATGAGATATTTGAAGCAAATCTTGCAAATAACAAAAATTCCTCGAAATTTCTATTGTTTTTGAATAAATATTTGCATGTATATATATATATATATATATATATATATATATATATATATTCT
>NW_018108276.1:155927-163159 GCF_000183805.2 Loa loa
TATATATATATATATATATATATATTCCTGTTCAAATATACATAATATAATTTTTTCCTGAGAAATCAAAAATCTGTTGAAATTTTATGGTGTTATTTAAATACTAACATTGAGACATTTCCCATTCAAATGCATCGTTTGATTCGATTTTTGCCATGAACAGAATCTGAAATTAATAAAAATCGAAACCATTAGCAAACTTGCAAGTTGCAGTAAAATGTCAAATATATTGTCTGGCAAGTCAGACAATATTACTAATTAACTATAGTACCTTTTAAATTTCATTTTAAAAACAACGCTAACCTTTAGGTGATGGTTAAGTGTCCTTGTCAAAATTACAATGTATTACACCGATACATATGTATATTGTTTGAAATTTGAACTGTTTGAAATTGAATCTTATAAATGGCTAATTAAATCAATAAAACTACCATCTCACAAAAATGAAATTTAATTATGGTTTTAAAAAGTATGATAAGTAAGAGAGATTATCGCTTAGATTATCACTTAGTGCATTGATATACACATATTGCTAGAAATTAAAACTTACACGAAACTAATTAAATAATTTACCCCCTAAAAATTCAATCAAATTATGATTCCAAAATCTATGATAGGGAAGAAAGAGAAAGAGAGAGAGAGAGAGGGAAAGATCAGAATTTTATGAATGACCACTTATCCCCGGATCAAATCTACTGCGTACTTCGGTCAATTGCTTTGCATTTAATACTAATATCATTTAGGGTAGGACTATAATTTGAATATAAGTACTTGAATGTGATGAAGCAGAAAATTGAATCAAATTAATCGGAATATTTAGTCTAAAGTGGTTGACGGAACTCTTTTGAACGGAAAAACGGAAAGAAAAAAGGGAATAAACGATTTAGCAATACTGAAAATAGACAAAATATTACCATATATTGTTAATAGATTTATGTTAATAGATTTTAAAGAATTTTGAAAAAAAATTGAAAAGAATGTTTTTGGATTGAAAGCATTGTTATAATTTATTAGAATTTAAAGCTTTAATTACATAAAACAATTTTTGTTTTTCTTTTTTTCCCCAAAATTTACTCACTTTTTTTGATTTATTTAAAATTTGCTACTCATTGCTATCACAAAATTATCATCAATTTTTTAATAAATATTGGGCTAATTGTAAACAGATTTTTGCTAGTAATTACCATAAAATTTATTTCAAACTTACGACGACTGCATAAATGAAATTGGCTTCATATTTATGTTAGTAATAGTAGTCGTTGGTTCAAATAATAGGCAAGTTTTGTCGGTGATTATTTTCATTGCTCGTTGTAAGCATTTGTTAATTGATTCATCTGTAAGGCTGTTCTTTTATAATTTCGAAATTATAATTTTAAATTGCAATTTTCAGATCAGAAATCTTGCTAAAACAGTTTTATGGATTTAATTTTCAATTATAATTTTTTGACTTCTTGATTTGAATTGCAGATTTTCAAATAATTTTACTTAGAATTAAAATTTTTTAGTACATGATCTTTTAGTTTTTTGTATTAAAAATTATCTGTATTGAAAATTAATAAGTCACTCGAAAACTGGAATAGTTTAAAATTGAAAATAAATCGAATTTTTATGATTGAAAAATTGTTAATTCAAGGAAGGTAAAAAAGCAACGAGAAAACGGACATTTCAAATTAATTAAATAATTATCGATATTATTCTACTTAATAATAATTTAGGAGTTGACGAAATTTCAAAATTATTTACCATTATTAGAATGAAATTTATATGGAATTATTTCCACAGAATATGCATACGAAATCTGAAATAATAAAATGTCTCGGCAAAATCTTTTATTGAATATATTGCTTGCTCACAAAAAATTAAAAATGATTTGATCAATAACATTAACTTAAAATTCAGAAATTAACAATTTTAAATCATTTCATTGTATATGTAACATTAAGACCTGTATTGATAGTAAAGAGTATAAATTGTTACCAGGTAAATAATAACGATGATACTACGATGCCACATCAAACAGATGCTATTACCACTGATTACCATTTCCATGTTCGTTTCAGGTTAGTGGGGATAATTAGCAGATATGTATGTATAATGTATGACCAATAGATACACCTGGTTATAGGGCTTAAGCTGTATAATATTAGCAATCGAATAACTAGCAACAATAATGCAATAATAGATTAGTATCAATATTAGTAACAGTAATTGTTTTATTAATAATAGTTGTAGTAGCAGTAGCAATAGTAACTGTTATTATTATTGTTGTTGCTTCAATTCTTATTGTTATTATTATTATTATTATTATTTTTATTATTACTATTATTAGTAGTAGTAAAAGCAATTGTTGCTTCTTATTGTTGTATTAATAGTAGTTATTGCAATAACTATAACTGTTGTAGTGACAGTTATAGTATTAGCTCTTATTGTTTTTATCGTAGTAATAGTTGTATTGATACACTAAGAGCAGTAGTGGTAAATAGTATAGTAGCAGTAGTGATGAACTGAACCGACTTTAAGCTCAGTAGGGTTAATGGAATGAATGAATGAGACAAGAAGAGGAGGAGAGACGAATGTGACATTAGTGCTAAATTGCAGTTGGCTATTGCAATAAATGACCAATGCTCTATTCATTTCAGTTCTTCTATTCTTATCTTATACCTATATCTTTCTCTATTCCAGGCTATTGTCCTCATTCGTTACCTTCTCTTTCACATTTCTTCTAATTTACCGGATATTCAAACATCGAAGATAATTTTGATCATTCATTACTTTCTCATCTTAAATCCAATTTTGCTAAGGTTAACAGAAAAGAAATAGATCTTACTTATCCTCTCTCTCTCTCCCACACACTATTTTCCCTCATTTATACCCATTCCTTGGCTTAACTATAATACTTATCCTGAAATGTCCTGCTGAATTATCGTCTTAATTTGAGAAAAACATAATCTTCTGAGTGAAATATAACCAACTGACACCATTACAATACATAATCAAGATTATCCTTTCATTATCATTATCCGGTATTCCTCCTTGTACATGTTAAGAAAAAAAAAAGGATTGCTACATTAATCAACTGGCGATAGCCAGTTATGTCAAATCTTATTACATGGAAATTATTCATTCGAATCATTCGCAGAAATCGTAGAAATTGCAAATACAAAAAGTTTTGTAACAAACTTGTAATAAAAAAAACAATCAATATTAAACATGAAATGAGCTGTTACTATCAAATACAAAAGATAAGAAAGATTATTGGCATACGACATATGCGCAAGCATAAACTAAAAGCTTTGCTTAAAGTTTCATCTTTACGTGAATTGTTACGCATATTAAAAGATCATCCTAAATTTATCCAGAAGATATTTCCAGGATATTAAAATTTTACAACAATTTTATTTAGTTTGAACCAATAGTTGTCAGTACTTTCTTATCATTTTATTCACCATAATTCGACTACTCAATAAGGGAATTTTGGTACAATTTGTAATTCCAATTTAACATATATTTATAAGTTAAACAGTAAGATCAATGAACAGAGATGGGAAATTTGAGATTTATGCCTTTTTCGATTAGTCGAAGCTTAATTTATATAAAATGAAATTTGGCTATTGTTCCAATGAATTTTCTCTATCATTTGAAACTTTCTCATGAAATTAAAATCAATAAATTTGAAATACGTGATTTAGTGATCAATGGATAAATTAGCATAAAAAGAGAACTATTTACTTTTCCTTCATTTAGATAGAAAAACATCGAATTTACTTATTTACTTTTCAAATAACCAACTGCCTCATCCAAAATCCTTTATTGTTCAAATAATGAAATATTCGAATTCGTTTGTCGCATATATATTAGTCCCCAAACTTCACTTATTTCAAATATTAAGCAGACTTAAACTGATAATTTCTCCAATTTTGCTCATCAAATGAGCTTAGATTTGTCCTATTTTTCATCAAGTTATGATTTTCAAAATTTTCGTTTTTGGTACTCCTATTCATACCAGTACCAGCACTCGCAATATTTCTTTTTTATTACTGATACTTTGTGTAGTGATTTACTGTACAGTTTGGCCCATGGTTGTACTAGGCTATTGACCAGAGCATGAAAGATCACTCACTAGCAGAATTGAAGTTGACATGAATAATGCGACACGCCACTGTAAAGTTGTATTTTTCAAAAAGTAAATTCAAAGAAGGCAATAAATAATATTTCATAGTAGAAAATATCAAAGTCCATTATACATATATAAACAGTAGAAGAATTTTTGAATTTTTGCAAATATCAAATGAACAAAACTTGCTCAAAATAACTCATTCATGCTTTCTTTTCTCCTTTCAGACTAATTTTAATATCATTTATAAGATTCACTAAAAAAATCTCCTAGTAATTAAAACAAATGCGCGAATCAGTTATATTCACTGTCAAATATTTGGCATATATTAAATGTCGTGGTGCTATGACCTGCAGGAAATGTTCCCACTTCATCTTAACATAACTTCTTTTAAAATTTTATCTCCTTATTATCTTTCGAAATTTATCACTGCTAAAATTAGTATTTCTTTTATTTCTGATAAATTTGTCAATCAGTTAAGGTTATACATATAACATAAATATCCCTCCATCTCGTGCAGTGATTCGCAACCTTTTCTTGACCAAGGACTACCTCGGCTTTTTTATTCGTAGCAGATATAAGGTTCATAAACAGTAAATTCAGTTAATTTGAAAATAAACTTTTCAACTATTGTTAGATTTAGAGTACCATTACAATATAAAAAAGTACATTTCCAGAAAAAAATTCAAGTTGATTTTTGCCATGTAAGAAAAGCAGCTTTTCGCCTTGCATGCAAACTTCAACAGAAACTTCGAGACATCCAGAACAAGTAGATTAACTTAGCAGAAAAGATAAAATTGTGCGATGATTTGGTGACCACAGAGAATTCTACGACTTCTGGAATCCGTGTACGGACCAACGCACCGTGTTCAAAAAGAGGATTCACAAATAATGCTTCTCACAGATAAAATCTCCATACTGAACCGATAATCTGAACATTTCCAGACTCTTTTTAATATCAACCGTATAGTTGGCAGAGCTCAGTCCGAAGCTCGGTAATTCAGGACATCACACAAAAACGCGCAAAACAAATCGAATAAAGTTACTATGACAGAAACGTTAAGAGCATATAGCAAGTGAAAACTGGTAGGGCAGCTGGGATTGATGATATCCCACCTGAGGTCCAGAAACATGGAGGTCAAACATTCAAAGGCGAAATTTCACCAGCTCGTTGTAAAGGTGAACTATCACAAATTCTCCTTTATGTAATTATTACCTTGTACAAGGAAGTGAAAAAATCAGACTGCTCAAATTATTGAGGTATTGCTATACTTCCTATTGCTTGAAGGATCTTTGCAAGAATACTTCTGAGCAGATTAATATTGTTATCTCAGAAGAACTTCTACCTAAAAGCGAACGTGGGTTCAGAGTCAGCAGAAGTACTACAAATAAGGTATTTATTCTCAGACTACTTTAAGAGAAGTGTAGAGAATAGAACGAAAAACTCATATATCCCTCGTAGACTTCATCAAAGTTTTGAAACTGCAAGCAGAAAAGGCTTGTGGCAGATGTTGGAACGATTAGGATGTTTCCCCAAGTTTCTGAAAATGATCAAGCTATTACATAAAAATCAACATGACCAAGTCAGATGGCAATGCATTCTCAGAGTTTTTTCTAATAATGAATGAGGTGAAACAAGGTTGTGTTCTTGCACCAGACCTACTTCAGCATAATGCTCCAAAGGGCCACGGCAGACCTAGATGAAGAAAGTAGCATTTACATCCAAATATCATGGGAAGCCTATTTAATCTAAGGCGACTGAAGCCCTACACCAAAATCCTAAATCTGAGAGCCACTTTTTGCTGATAATGCCATCCTCGTCGCTCACACAGAAGAACTCTGCAGCGTTTAACATCTTGTTTTGCAGAGGCTGCAGAGCTTAAGCTAGAAGTAAGCTTGAAGAATACAAAAGTTCTCTACCAGCCTGCATCACAAGACGATCACTTTCATCCTCACATTACCATAGGCGAATCATAACTTAAGTCAGTCCAGCAGTTCAGCTATTTGGGCAGATCATTTCTCTCGATCAAGATCGACAGAGATATCCGAAGATTGACAACAGATTAGTAAGAGCATAAAGAGCTTTCGGAAAACTCCATAAAAGTCTGGTGCAATAAAGAGAGGTAATAGGATTAGTGTTTATAAAGCTATTGTACTGTCCATTCTATGATTCTGAGTTATGAGTTATCTACTGCCATCCTGGAACACTTTCATCAGCGCTTTACTGTTCTTACACAGGTAGAGTCACCAGTATTGAGGCTACTGAAGATACAAATGCGCTGAGCTGGACACGTCTCTAGAGGATCACCGCCTCCCTAAGATTGTGCTCGGTGGCAAATTGGCACTGGCTTGCGTAACCCCCAAGAGGTGATACCGGGACGTCCTGAAGCAATACCTCATCTTCGACCATATAGACTACCATTAACGGTCTACTCTGGCTTCGGATCGGAAAGCATGGATATACATCATCCATGACGCTGCTGCTTCCTTGAAAACATTGGCAGAACCAGCCTCGAGGACAAACAACAACGCAGAAAAAACCGTACCTCATCAATATCACCTAAGCAGACCTTTCCTTTCACTATCCCTTTGGCCTTTTTAATCATCAACGAGCCTTCAGCAAATGTGAGTATAACTTTTCATATATTTTCGTTTGCGAAGCCTAGCCACCACGACTGATGAGAATCGTTTTTTCTCCGGACTGGAAGAAAACTCTACTGGAAAATTTCAGAATTCAATTCATATCTCAAGCTAATAAGCATTAGCACTAATGATTGTGTTAGGTGTTTTCATTATATCGCCAATAGTCAAATTCAGTTCTTGACCGGTTCCAGTTCCATAATAATTGCCTGTAAACGTTGCAAAAGACTGCGAGCTGAATCCAAAAGTTCCTCCACATTGTGCCTTTCTGCCATCTCTACAAATTCATGTTTCGTTTTTTGTTTAGTTTGAAATCAGTGGGAAAAAAAAAAACAATTTATAGCAAGTAGAATCAGACATACAAAACAATGACAGTTATTAAAGTTCTTAAAATTTCTCGCGACAATAAATCAAATTACTGATATTAAGATTGCTAATTTACAGCTTTATTGAAAAGCTATTTCTTCGTCAATGAATG
>NW_018108276.1:163199-166573 GCF_000183805.2 Loa loa
ATATCTCAAGCTAATAAGCATTAGCACTAATGATTGTGTTAGGTGTTTTCATTATATCGCCAATAGTCAAATTCAGTTCTTGACCGGTTCCAGTTCCATAATAATTGCCTGTAAACGTTGCAAAAGACTGCGAGCTGAATCCAAAAGTTCCTCCACATTGTGCCTTTCTGCCATCTCTACAAATTCATGTTTCGTTTTTTGTTTAGTTTGAAATCAGTGGGAAAAAAAAACAATTTATAGCAAGTAGAATCAGACATACAAAACAATGACAGTTATTAAAGTTCTTAAAATTTCTCGCGACAATAAATCAAATTACTGATATTAAGATTGCTAATTTACAGCTTTATTGAAAAGCTATTTCTTCGTCAATGAATGTTTAATAAAATATTTAATAAATCCTTCTACAAACCGTTATAAAATTTGATAACATCAGTGAAATCCATTCGATTGTCAATAATTATATGACGATATGCGATGATCATTGCCAAGGCAAAGAATAAATGGAAATGAGTGGTGACCAATGAGGATGCTGCCCAAATTACTTCCCAAACACGGAATACTTCTGGATAGGTGAATTCTGAAAGCAAATATATCATAAAATTATTATAACAAGTTTTAATTAGCCATCCATCCATATGTTTCCTATTTATCTCTTTATTTATTAAATAATTCATTTGTAAGTTTAACAAATGATAATCCATTAAGAACTAAGTTTTGTAACTTGATTCTACAAATAAATAGAGCGAAACCTCTCTTGAAGTCAAGCAAGAACCATCGATAAGTAAAAGAAAGATGTGTTGCATCTCCCTTTTCAGCTATATATTCGAAAAATTCTGGATCCATCACCTGAAACAGAAATGGTCAATTCCAAGACGGTCAATAGGTCATAGTAGTTCAGGAAAAAAAAAGACAAACAAACAAGCATAACGTTTACTAGAGAGAAAAGAAAGAGAAACCTGTAGAAGAGAATTCATATAAGCCAGATTATCGTCCATTCCAGTTCTCTGCGGGAAATTTTTCTTCATTCGGAACATCAACCGATCAAAACATGCTAGTACCAATGGTTCTGTAATGATTACATATCAGAGATTCTCAACACCTAATAATCAACTTTTTAGTTTTCCTTTTAATAAGAACATTCATCTTTTCATACAATCCGGTTACTGAAAAAATCCGGTCTTTGTATGCAGTATGTTTTCTACCGAATATGCAACAACTGTCATATTAATTTATGTGTTGGAATACTTTTACAAAGCATTTAAACAGTACATATTGGACTTTTCAAGTTGTTATCTACCGTAGTTATCTGCACACAAATAATTACATCTGTAGCAAAAATATTTATTTGTTAGGTAATTGAACCTACCATCATCGAGGATGACCAGTAATGGAGCAGCCAAATCACACATTCCCTGCGTGTAACCTTCGTTTAAATTCCGCCAAACATACGTACACATTACTGTTTTCAACTTTTGCAAATTTTCTTTTTTGGCGAAATAAGCCGAACTTCGATCACAACGTTCCACATCTTTCTCAATTCGGTGCAAATTGGCACTGAATTTTGACATTAAATCCTCCTAAAACAAACCTACGTAAAGCAGATACTTTTGAAAAAGCAACGCATCGTCTAGAAAAACTGCATTTGAAAAGGTCAAGTACAAAGATCAGTCACTGTGTTATCATATCAATGATGTGAGTCTACCTCTTCGTTATCCTTCTGACCTATGGGTAGTTCGCTACTTTCCTCAAATACTTCATTGCTCAAGGATGGTCCTTGGAATGATACATTGGATTCAGCGTTACACGTATGATATCGAAGTCGGGCTAGAAATACATTCCTTCACTGAAATTAATTCTACGCAAATTAGAATTCCAACTTTGTCGTTTTAACTTCCTCTCAGCAATGCTCTAATCACTTTATCACCTTACTTAATCACTTTTGTGATCGGATGGATTTTATAAAATAGATTTTTATATTCGCATTGTATGAAACATAAAATTTAAGCTTAGCTTAGAAAAGATTAAATCCACAAAATATTTTACGTCTTTTGTTTTTCCTACTCTTCTCCCTCTCAAATCCATTCTTAAGAAATAGTCTTTTCAGATTTATTTGGAAAAAAGTAAAGCCCGTTAACCGGCTACGAATGCTTCTTGATCACGTTCACGAACAATTTTCTCCATTTTTTCCCATTCTACTACATCGTTGTAGTACTTCGCACGATACGTATTCTTAAGCTGCTCGAAATCTTGGGTCCAATTCACTAGGCCTAATAGATATGGCCAAACCTTACGTCTAAGCATGAAAGGTTCATTTCCGTTGATACCAAATCGATACGTTCTCGACAGGAATTCTTTTTCCATTTTCTCCTGACACATTAACACATTTGCAAATCAATTCATAGCAATCAGAAAAGAAAACCTTAAGTACAGCAAAGAGCAAAAGTACTAACAGATTTCAAATTCCGGCACTCTCTCCAGAAATCCTCGTTAACCGGACCGGTTGTTTCCTCTATTATTACTTTCGAATCCACCAAACACGACAGATGATTTCGAATGGTGCGTAAATGACCGCAATATGCTAGCCCTATAAATGATTTGTCCTTCATTAGGAATGGCATAATATTCATATGTCCACAAAATTTGTTTACCGGTACAAGCTTAGAGATAAATTAACAATTGATAAAACAAAGAAAAGAAATATGACAGACAGCTTAATGATGGTAATTAGAATTGAGACAGTAACTGGACAGTGAAATAGATGTACTACAAAACGAGCTAATTAAGGGAATTTTGAAAGTCAAAAAAAAAATCTCCAGCCATCTCACTCTGATCTCTCCTTCGGTATCCTTCTATATCTTGGCTACATTCTTGAAAATTTGCATCAGATGCCGAAGTTTTGAATACTGTGGAAGAAAGGAACCCTTCTCTCAAAATTGCTAATGAATTTTTAACCGTTTATTCAACTTCACCCGGACTCAAGCAGTTCAAAACTTCATCTTCCTTAGGTATGTTTAATTTTTTTAATGATAGAAGGAAAAGTGTAAATGCACGAGAATTTCCATGAAATGCTCTCTTGTTATAGAGCATTCATCTCTGTTGTTGTAGACGTTTGCTCGTTTGACTCATGTGGGTTGACATTTTAACTATGGGTTTCTTTGCGTGTACCTTACCGTACCTTTATTATTATAGAACACCTTTCTGCTACTGTTGAAGTCATTTATGGTGTGGTGTGAGATACTTGCATCTCAAATTAGGTTAAAATTTACTCAATTTCAGTCATGCTCAATTTACTCAACCTCAGTCATGCTCAATTTACTCAATCTCAGTCAATTAGATTAAAATTTACTCAGTCTCAGTCAATGGTATATGTTAGG
>NW_018108276.1:166593-170677 GCF_000183805.2 Loa loa
AATCGAATGGATTTCACTGATGTTATCAAATTTTATAACGGTTTGTAGAAGGATTTATTAAATATTTTATTAAACATTCATTGACGAAGAAATAGCTTTTCAATAAAGCTGTAAATTAGCAATCTTAATATCAGTAATTTGATTTATTGTCGCGAGAAATTTTAAGAACTTTAATAACTGTCATTGTTTTGTATGTCTGATTCTACTTGCTATAAATTGTTTTTTTTTTCCCACTGATTTCAAACTAAACAAAAAACGAAACATGAATTTGTAGAGATGGCAGAAAGGCACAATGTGGAGGAACTTTTGGATTCAGCTCGCAGTCTTTTGCAACGTTTACAGGCAATTATTATGGAACTGGAACCGGTCAAGAACTGAATTTGACTATTGGCGATATAATGAAAACACCTAACACAATCATTAGTGCTAATGCTTATTAGCTTGAGATATGAATTGAATTTTTCAGTACAGTTTTCTTCCAGTCCGGAGAAAAAAGAATTCTCTTCAATAATGTTAAGGAAACAGAATATAGCTGATAGTTTTAGGAAAACGAAATTCAACTTCTGATTGGTGAAGTTGAGTGATAAGAGCTTCGGAAATGTAATCTTAAATGACGGCAACTGTATAACATTTCATTTTTAATCAAAACTCAATCTAATTTATGGCTCTTTAACAAACAAAAAGATCCAATCTTCCAATGTTATTATTGAGAGATCACTTCAAGAGAGTTAGAAAATCAAAATCAATGGCTTACATTTACATAATTCATGCTGTGCATATAAGACTACTAAGTAAGTTGATAAACAAGTAACTCCCACGTCTTAACCTTTTTTCTTACTACTTCATGCAGCATGAAAATATACTTTTGTTTTTCTAATACTAATTTACAAATACCACTTTAAGTGTTCAAATAACTACTATTATGTTTACTGATTCGATGTTTCCTACTTCTCTGATCTGATTTAGACTTTTCTATCTATCCATTCATCAATGATTCTTCGTATTGCGGCTTATTTTTTATTCACTTTTCTATGGCTATTTTTGATTTATATTACCGTCTGTAAAGTTTTTGTGAATGCTAACTGCCAAACAATTAACAGAAGTAATTATCGGATCCATTGCATCGATATTGATTAATACGGTTGGAGACAACTTCTTTGTTGTGGATATGAAAAAGAATGCATTATTCTACTGTGGGATTTAGGCTACAAATTTTCGAGTTTGGAAATGCGACTTGGTTCTTCCATTATCAAACGATAATCAATATTTTTGACAAAAAAAATCTCTGGTAACGTCAGAGAAGATCAACAAGTTCACATCAATCAAAAAGTTAATTTAAAAAGCCTTGAAAAAACCTAGTAAAATTTCTTCCCAGCTATTATAACGAATCAAATCTTTGAGATATTTGGCTTATTAGCTTTGTATCAGTTGATCGATTAGCAGCTATAACGAACCTAAATAATATTTGTTTCGTAATCAATATGAATTGAAAGGAAAGAAGGATTTTTGTAATTTTCATATTCTACATTCTGATCCTAGCAATTATTCTGACAAGAAACCGGTTTTCTCATCAAAAAAAAGATTGCCTCCCTGAAATTCTTGAAATGATGGTTGGATTACAAAAATCACAAGAAAACTCTGGAACTTTCTAATTTAGAATAACAACTTGACGTCTGCAAACGTGATACAGTTTGGACCATTCGGTAAAAAAAAATTGCAAAGAAGACGCAAACTATGTGAAAAGTAAATTACTTGGCAGCGGATCTGGTCAAACAATTCCATACATAAGTGTTAAGTTACGCAGCAAACTCTTTAGTCTTGACGTAAACACGTGCACATTGGTGTCACGATTATTCCGAATGTCTCATCCATCACATCGTAATCATTGCTCTGTCACTGATCGAATATTATAATAACTATTGCGTGATTAGTGAAATAGAATTTTCATTTGTAATTTTAAATTCGTTAATATATAATTATGCCTGTTTATCCCATTTATTCTCTTTTCAATTTAAAAAAAAATTTTTACGCAGCACTGTTGCAATGCAATTCTGCAGTACAACATATATCACGCATTTTAAATTATATTTCCATTAATGTTTTGTGGTATTGTCTCCTTCTTTTTCATTAAACTTGAAACTAAATAATTATGGGAGCTCAGTTTTATCTTTTCCTGATAAACAACTTTTTGCAAATTTGTATTAAGCATGGGAATAATTAGCAAATATTTGTATCAGATTTTTGCATTCAATGCAATTTTTTGATTAACCGAATTCTCAGAATGCCAGTCACATACAATGTCTGCTGTATACGGATGATAAACCACCTCAAAATATGAGCATAATTTACTTTATTTTACTGATCCATCTTTAATCAATTGAAAATCATTAATTAATTAATACATATATTTGTGTTGAAAATCTTCTAATTAAGGTACAAAATGATGTAGTATTGTCGTCCAACAACTTTCATCACTATCAGATATCCAAATATCATGGAATGTCATATTGTCACATCTATTAATGCTTCAACAGTAACATTCGGTAAGCGAAAAAATGATTCAATTATCACAATAAAGTGAAATGAGAGATCGCACCACAATGTAGGATGTGGTGAGATGGACGGTGTTCGGGAATTTTAAAGACTCTGCGGACGAACTCCTGAACGAAGCATTGAGAAACGATGCAAATTACATCAACATTGCTGCATATTGCTGCGATCAAACACGATTCGAAGAACTTCTTGGACAGGTTATTATCACTTGTTTTTTTTTGGACAGGTTATTATCATTTCCTTTTTCTTTTTTCCATCTTTTAAATATTATGTGAACTTTTCGTCCAATGCATTTTCATGCATTATTAGAATGACTTACCTTTACATATTTCCAGGCATTAACCAAAATTCTACGACAGATGTATCACATCAGTATTAAAATAAGCCGATTTGAATTGGATCTTTCACGACATAAGCTCATATCCTTCTTGAACATCTTACAATTAGCCTCAAAAGATTGAAATTGGCCTATGTGGACACTTGTTATCATCAGATCTAATCTGGCTAATGCTCTTTTCAACAAATTGAACATGTCTGAAGTGCTTGAAATTTGGTCTAAATTTTTAAAATTTACGACATCTTATACAATCATTTTTCTTGGGGGGTTTTTTTACAATACATTAAATAGTCTAATTCTCATGATAGACTTCTAGTTATCTATGTTTATGTTTTGTAACAAGCAGATATCATCAGTTACTTTTATTCATATCAGATAATCAGAAAATACCATACCTTTTCTTCAAAGAAATCTCTTTTCTATTCCTTATAACTGATAAAAAAGATAAAGTGAAAGATTAATCTGATTGACTAAAATAGTTATTGAACATCTGCTACACAGACCAGTAAAATAATAAAAGCTTAGCGTGAGTTTGTCGTCCATGAAATGTGGGACGTTTTTTGATTAGTGTTAATTTAATTAGTACAACTTTCATTAGGTTTCATTCTACTACAATACTGATACTAATTCATTCCTTCTTTTCATATCTTTATCAAAATTATCGTTCATTCATTTGCAGTTATGGATTGTCGATTGCAATTCGTTTGCTGAAATATTTGGTGGTGAATTCCGAAACATTTTGTATGTATTTTAATTTCATCGATGGTAGAAACTGTCCTTTTTCTTCTTTCATCTTTCATTAATCTTCTTATTGAGAATTACCTTTGACCAAACCTTTGCAACTGAATGAATATATGCATCACCATGATATTATTAAACAAATGGAAATCACAGCAGAATAAGACATTGTTATTATTTAACTTTGATATCATGTATCAGAGCAGATGATATGATATCATCAAGAATTCAAATTCCACATTTCCGGAATTTGAACATTATGGATAGAAAAACAGAAGTTACGCACAAACTGTGATCCCTTTACCAACTGAATTCATATTTATCAATCTGTTTTAACTTGTAACAGAATTTACACTAAACGAAATAGGTATTATAAATTGGCGCACTATTATCGATGGGCCTTCTAATGAACGATGGATCACCAAAATGGCATCCTTCATCATCATGTGTCCTTCG
>NW_018108276.1:170782-174000 GCF_000183805.2 Loa loa
AACCGGCACCATATTCATTGAGAGCACTATCCTCATGGAGATGAACTTCACTGACAGCGGCAGTCAAGTCATGATAATTCGTGAGCAACTAGAGTAGGGCAACGCTTAGGACGTTCACTGTTCGAATTATCAAAATGGTTCTGATGTTCCAGCACGTGAATTTTCATGCATGTCTAATAGTCAGAAAATACCCCATCCTTTCTCTAAAACCTCTTTTTCATTCTTTATTACTATAAGGAAAGATAAAGTGAAAGATTAATGTGATTGATTAAAATAATTATTGGACATCTACACAGACCATCGTTTGCCGAAACAATTAATGACTAATCGCTTGAGGCACTACGAGAAGTTAAACTTATTGGGAGAACTAGCTTCATATACAGTTCGAAACATTCTGTATGTATTTTAATTTCATCGATGGTAGAAACTGTCCTTTTTCTTCTTTCATCTTTCATTAATCTTCTTATTGAGAATTACCTTTGACCAAACCTTTGCAACTGAATGAATATATGCATCACCATGATATTATTAAACAAATGGAAATCACAGCAGAATAAGACATTGTTATTATTTAACTTTGATATCATGTATCAGAGCAGATGATATGATATCATCAAGAATTCAAATTCCACATTTCCGGAATTTGAACATTATGGATAGAAAAACAGAAGTTACGCACAAACTGTGATCCCTTTACCAACTGAATTCATATTTATCAATCTGTTTTAACTTGTAACAGAATTTACACTAAACGAAATAGGTATTATAAATTGGCGCACTATTATCGATGGGCCTTCTAATGAACGATGGATCACCAAAATGGCATCCTTCATCATCATGTGTCCTTCGAATTGTCTCTAAAGCCGCTTTCTATTGTAAGGTTAGACTATTCTTGAACTGTCATTAATTTCCCCATTCATTTAATAGACTGCAGATCGATATATGAATTTCGGAAAAGCAACTAAATCCTCTTGCTCTTTTATCACCGAGGATAACTGGTACTAGCGAAAATTGAGGACAAAGTTCAAAGTGCAATAGTGGGAATTTCTGAATCCTTTCATTGATCAGAGTTGTGGTACTCTTCCCACAACATTAAAGCGCTACAAGTTTCGATAAGGTTTCGCACTGCTTAAACAGCATCCAATTGGAACCATGTCAAAAAAGCAAGAGACTTTTCTTAATTGACGTAGCGCTCTCGATAAAATCTAGTTAGATCAGTGATTTCGCTTTCAATACTGAAAACATCGGCAGCATGAGAAACCAATCTATCCTTCAAAACCTATTAACCAGAAAGAGAATGTCATCGAACATTGCTGCTACATACAAGAAACATTGGGAGATTATGCAAATTCAGAATAAAGGAATATCATTAGCAAAACTCGTCATCGATTATAAGACGCAATTTCCCGGTGTTAGTACATGTTTGGTTGGAATAAATTGATCATCTTTGGTAATGCTTGCAAATAGCATGTTGCGATAGCTTGACGAGTGATGAGGAACGAGTTCGGAATCAAATTCTTCAAAGGTGAGCTTTTCTCTAATAACGACGCAACTGTAAAGCAAAAGAGTTTCTCTTAATAAGAAGTTATGTTACGGAATTCATTCTACAATTACATTAATAACTTTTAATTGCAAATCCTCTGCTTAACATTATAAATGTATCAATCCTTCCTCGTGTCGTGGAAGAAATAATAAGATGTAGATAATGCTCGGTGTTTTGATCATTCAAACTCTGCTTAATTCATTTTGCTTCAAGATACTTTGACAAACTAAACAGTGCTAATTGGAAAAGCACAGATTTACATGCGTACTGAAAACACGCAAATGGAGCATGCAACCTAGAGCAAAACTTACAAAAAGCATAGCCGTTTACAATTAGCGAAACAACAATGCAAATACACTATTCACATGTGAGACTCGCACTTGAAAATCAAATAATTTTTCTTCCCAAAAGTTCAAGGAAACTTTGGAAAAGTCTAGAACACCAGCAATTACGCTCCCCTGTCCTGGGCGTATCAATCAAAAACAAGGACAAATAACAGTCGACAATGCACTACCGCTCTGAATTGCAAAGATGAAAAATCACTATTCTGATTGATAATTGCAAAACAAAGGCGATATGAGCGGGAATGCTCATGAGAATATTGTTGATATTTTGTCATTCCACAAAGATTAAATGGTTACAAGGTCACTGCTTTTCTATTACACGCATATAGCTGATTCATCTTCCGAATACGCTTTTACTATGCTTTGCTCCCGTTATTACTTCCCGATCATAATAATAGGATTGATTTAAGGATAACAAACGATGAGATTTTAGAAGACAATACCTTTCTCAAAAACATATCCAGTGTTTTGTACAAAATAACTATAAAGAATGGTAAGGATTTTATAAATTTCCCAAAAACTACAATGAACGTAGGGATTTTAATTTCCTAAGAAAAAAGAAAACTAACCTGACAATGAAATATGGATATCTATATTTCATCGTCAAGTTCTAGAAATTATAAATAACACTATTTCAAGAACATAAAACATGGAAAAATTTGACTGAAGTCGTCGCCAAATATTTCATATCCATGTATATTATGTTGTGAGCTATCGATCTGCGCCTGCAATTAGGGAATTCCATGAAGTGAAAGCTGAAAATTTTTCTAGCTGTGTTCTCAAATTTTTTCCATTTAGCACTTTTTTCAAATTTTTTCTCCTAACATATACCATTGACTGAGACTGAGTAAATTTTAATCTAATTGACTGAGATTGAGTAAATTGAGCATGACTGAGGTTGAGTAAATTGAGCATGACTGAAATTGAGTAAATTTTAACCTAATTTGAGATGCAAGTATCTCACACCACACCATAAATGACTTCAACAGTAGCAGAAAGGTGTTCTATAATAATAAAGGTACGGTAAGGTACACGCAAAGAAACCCATAGTTAAAATGTCAACCCACATGAGTCAAACGAGCAAACGTCTACAACAACAGAGATGAATGCTCTATAACAAGAGAGCATTTCATGGAAATTCTCGTGCATTTACACTTTTCCTTCTATCATTAAAAAAAATTAAACATACCTAAGGAAGATGAAGTTTTGAACTGCTTGAGTCCGGGTGAAGTTGAATAAACGGTTAAAAATTCATTAGCAATTTTGAGAGAAGGGTTCCTTTCTTCCACAGTATTCAAAACTTCGGCATCTGATGCAAATTTTCAAGAATG
>NW_018108276.1:174085-187025 GCF_000183805.2 Loa loa
ACTGAGTAAATTTTAATCTAATTGACTGAGATTGAGTAAATTGAGCATGACTGAGGTTGAGTAAATTGAGCATGACTGAAATTGAGTAAATTTTAACCTAATTTGAGATGCAAGTATCTCACACCACACCATAAATGACTTCAACAGTAGCAGAAAGGTGTTCTATAATAATAAAGGTACGGTAAGGTACACGCAAAGAAACCCATAGTTAAAATGTCAACCCACATGAGTCAAACGAGCAAACGTCTACAACAACAGAGATGAATGCTCTATAACAAGAGAGCATTTCATGGAAATTCTCGTGCATTTACACTTTTCCTTCTATCATTAAAAAAATTAAACATACCTAAGGAAGATGAAGTTTTGAACTGCTTGAGTCCGGGTGAAGTTGAATAAACGGTTAAAAATTCATTAGCAATTTTGAGAGAAGGGTTCCTTTCTTCCACAGTATTCAAAACTTCGGCATCTGATGCAAATTTTCAAGAATGTAACCAAGATATTACAATAATAATTGTAGCTTTGCAGTTAACGATCAAGTACAACCCGAGAAGAAAATTAAAGACTTTTTTCTGTAAACAGTTAACTACGATTGAAAGAAGTTATAAATTCGATTATGACTAACCGACTCGCTGGAACTCATTTTGGTCTCGCCTAATATCATCAAGAAATTCCCATGAGCCATTATCTCCCTCATAAGTATGGCAATCCATAGCCTCGATTACATTTTTCCACAGTAATTCATTTTTCAAAGTACTCACATCTTCAGCAAGAGGTGAAAATTTGCGCATAAGTGGAGCAATAAAAGAGAGCGACCTAAAGATGGTAAATGCGGTGGTTAAATATTGTTGAAGCTATACTTTTAAAGCGACAGAATGAAAATAAATATAGAGATTTCTATGACTCTATTATTTTACAAAAATGAAACGACATTTCCTTAACTTATAGCTTGTAGGAATCCTTCCATCTTTCTCTAAATGACATCCTTCCCATTTCATCCTTATTTTTAAGAAATCTTGAGCCAAATCAATATGACATATGTAAGTTTACCTCTCCAAACTATAAGAATCAAATGGGAAATGAGGTTCAAAAGGCATCATCTCTGCTGGTTTTGCTGGCAAAATATGATTTACATAGACAAGCTGCATGGATCTGCAAATATTCAAAAAGCAAGAATTAGTATTCCAAAAGTTTCATTAGCTGAAAACTAAGCTGGACTTCCAAGATTTCAAATTTTATATGCACGATTTCAATACAAACATTTGACTGCGACAGAAATGATTTTTGAATTAAATTCAAAAATTCCATCGAAATCATAGACTTTCTAGTCGTTTAAATAACTCATTTCTGGAAGTGATGTTAAATACCAACCGCTAATTTTTTAGAAGATTATAACACTTATCCGAAAATGGCATGTGAAAGTGGGCAAAATTTTTGACCAAGATTAACTGAAGACAAATCACACAAACATCTAAGTCTGACCTGCTTATTGTTGCAAAACATAAAGCGACTGGATGGCTAATATATGATAAGGGCTCTAATGTACTGTGGACAATATGTCCCAGCCCCCAGTGATGTATCTTGATCATTTCTGAAAATGAATGCCTTGAAGATTTTAATTTCCCTTTTCAAATTCATATAGATCATAGAAGGATTCTTTATGGATCCATATGGATCTTTTTATCATTTACTACAGGTAATGACCCTGTGGAACTGTAAGTTAAATGTAACTGCCTTTTAAAAGGACTCCAGATATCAACTCACAATTTATTCCGTTCCACCAGCATTTAATGTCAGGCTGCAGTGATTCGAATCAGCTACCTATTCAACAAATGGCAGTGTCTTCTCAGCCTTCCTAGGTTTCGAAAACTTGTATTTCATACTTTTTCAACATCTGTTTACCATTAACCAATAATGACGGAATACTGCTCAAGTCATATTTATAGAACAAACAATATACTAATTGTTAAACACCACTACAAAATAACACCAAAATAACGAGCGCTAACCTTTCGCTTGTACTATTTCGCGGTATCGAAAACAAAACGCAACGAGAAAGGCTTGGAAGACAGCATAGAACGTTCCATGCCGAGTCGAACCTGCCGTTGCATCAGTTGTCCGATCAATCATCTCATTCACATAAGTAGTACACCAGTGTGACAATACTTCCAACCATTCCATCGTTGTACTGAAAACAGAAACCAAACAAGTGATCAGAAGATTTGTTTCGGCTTTAAAAATTCTAACTTTTCAATTGATAAATCTTCCTCAACTGATCTATTACCATCAAGAGTTACAAGAAAATTTTGGAATACTTACAATACACCTGCAATGGAGTGTAATGCAAATGAAGGTTTAAAATGATGTGATACTAAGAAAGAATATATGAAGAGAGGGTTACCTGAGATCAATATATGAAGCACGAGAAAGCATGCTACCGATGTAACAAGTAGCACCCTGCGCTTTCTTCCAGTCATTAGGTGTCTGGTTTAATCGCGTAACAAAATTCCACAACCAGCTCAGAAAATCTTTTGGATAACTCTGAAATAATGAAAAAAAGTGAGAAGAAAAATAAAAAGAAGGATTTAGGAGAAAAATTATATGCGGACAAATCAAAACTTTGCGTAAGAAAAAAACAAGAAAAAATGAGCTTAGAATAACCGTACCATATCAAGACTACAGACGTAGAACCAAAGAAACGATATGTTTTTCAAACCGTGAGCCATTAGAAGATGCTCCTCGAATACAACTAATAATTCTTTTAATATTTTTCCTTTGGATGTTGATGGCAACCAACCACAACCTGCAAATAACGATTGAAAATGCGCTTGATAGAAAATGTATTCAATTAAATTTTTTAAACAGCAGCTTTCATGCCAAAAACTCTACTTGTAGCTGCCGGTGAAATAAACTTTAATGTGCTTTAAAATATGCAGCAGAGATTAGCGAACTTTGAAACATAACTTTAGTTCTTTAAAAATTTTTGGAATTCATAGATTAAAGTATTTTTCTATCCGTGATTAGCATTTTTTTGCCAAAAGGATTGAACAGCTGGGAAATTTTCAAGCGCTGGAAAAGAAGGATGTACCTATTTTCGACGGATTTTCATGACTGCAAAGTTTTCCTAAATAATCGAACATAATAGACATGCAAGTATCCAATTTTTCCACTTTATCATTATTATCTTGCACTTCGCTAATTTTTCTTTCGTATTCTTCATCCTTAAAATGATAAAGGGATAGAAATAACTATCATTTATACTATCATTTAATATGGGGCCTAAAAAAAGTCAGTCAACCTTGTCGTTTTCAAATATAACATATTCATGCCATATTCAGCAAAATATCAAAACATATAAAGAAGCTTACATGCATATTACATAATAATGCTTTATAATAGTGCTTAAATCTTCTAATTTCAAACAAGACAAGACGATTTGATGGATGGTATAAGCAATCAAAACATATAAAGAAGCTTAGATGCATATTACATAATAATGCTTTATAATAATGTTATCATACTATCATTTTATTCATATATTCATATATAAGTGATCTATGCACAGATCTCTTCGATATGCAGATCAGCCATGCTGCATTGAATAATCGAAGAGTCATAAAAATCACTGTTATTTTTCTTTAAATAAATGCTTTTTCTTCAGTGAAAATGAACTAATACATATATTCATCAAACTAACCAATAAAAATACGCTTAGACCGTCATCACAGCTATCCTCTTTCCTGCTTGAATTTTCCACCTTCGTCAATACTGCCTAAAATTGTATTTTCAATTTTTTAAGTACTAATTAGCTGCAAAAAAACCGATCCATCAATAATTATTTCTTGAAACATAAGAATGAACTGATATAAATCATAACACTCACATCGAGTTGAGCAAGACCGTCAATAATAATGCAAAAGATATCCTCTCGACACTGCGGGATATTTTGACATATTAATATAAGATTTTTTACATAACTGACATATCGAATTGATGGTACCGAATGATGAGGAAAGCGCTGACGAATAATTTTGACGAGACTTCTTGTTGCCCTGAATAAATCGACATATTCTGTGTAACATGTAAACTAACAGAAATCATTGTATTTCGGTATATGTTTCGACAAGAATACTATTAGTTCTTTGTGGCTTTTGATGTTACATGCCAACTTCAATCAAGAAAAATTCTAACTAGAAGGAATAAGAAAATCATGAATATGAACAATGAACTAAAACTGAACTGTAAAAAAGTGTATGAATTCAGAGGACATTCGCGACACAAGGAGCACTCGAAAATTTACAAATTAAGAAAAACTGGTATGAAGACAATATAGGAATAAAGGTATCCGAGATTTAGAAGATAGCAGATATTAAACTGATAACAAATCCTACGGAACTGCAAACAAATAGTTAAGGCAAACATTCCATGTCAGATGCACTGTCCATGTTATATTTTTCAAGGTTCTATTCCATTTGTTGCTGCAGTTCAGATCAGCGACATATTTCTTAATCATATTAAGGAAGTCCCATTACCATTACTACGACGAAGACTAATATTCAGCGGGAAATTTAGAAATACAAAAATTGGCATAAATTAATTAAATATGGACTGGGATATCTTTCTTCTTTTTTGCAAACTAATGAAAATCTCAAAAATAAAACTCATCTATACTATTTGAAAATAAAGTGAAGTAAATTAAAGCACATGTTCTTGCAATCACTGTGAAAACTTACAGTGGAAAACATTTCAGTATAAATCCCAAACCATCACTTGCCAAATTGTATATATTGTCTTGTTCTTCTTCTGTGAGACATAACGTAAACACAGCAGTATTTCTGTTCATAATGTTATTTTTACCCTCTGAAATACTGAACTGAAATGAAGAACAGAGCACTATTAATCAACGTGAAACAGCTTGTTATCAAGGAAAAAACTTACTTAACTTTTCACACCTCATTCAATGCAGTGCAGTTTTTTTCACTCCTCACTATACTTTCTACAAAATGATACTTGTCTTTTCTTACTTGTCTTTTTTCTGTTCCGAATTTATAATATACAAAGATTGATTAACCTTGATTTTGACCAGTACTAGAATGAAGTTGGACTTTAGCAAGTAAATGTTCTACGAAACATCGCATAATCGATTCAGTATGACAAATGTACTGTACACCAATATCTCGAAGCAGTTTGACAAACTGAGGTCGTATCTCACTCGGAACAAACTGCCAATCCACTTGCTAAAATGTGTTTCATAATAAACTAGGCTGCTTAATCCTACTTCAAGACTACAACATGTTGCACCAAAAATACTTTGTCGCGATATAGTTCTACTAACTTGTAGATGGTGGATGGGAGATAAGACCAAAAATGTGTGTCCATGCCAATAAGCAAACGGAACTCTAAGAATTCGATTAGGTAGTAAATGACATGACAATAGCTTACATCAACAACCTTACATCGATAGTATGAATCCAAAATGCACTAATCAAATGTAGACTAACAGCAAATTTCAACACCAGCTGTTTACAACGATGGTCAAACAAATGGCCGATGTCCACAAACTGATTAAGAAAGTCGATGACTGCATGTGGATTCCACTGGTTTAAAAAATCAACAGCCTTACAAAGTTTGTTGTACGTTATCAAACCATTTATGTCCCCCTGAAAGAACTATTATAACGACACTGCTTATATTATTGTCACAAGCACATTAGCCATCGACAACGTAATGTCGAACTAAACAATTACAGAATGTTACTTAATCACAATGACTGCATGCTGTATGCAAACTAATAGTAAAGGGAATGAAATATTAGATACTGCTTACAACATCTGCTTTAAGAATGGACAATCAGTAACAGTGGTAGTGTCCGGAATGTCCCAATATTTCTTGATGGATATCAGTCTGAATTTCAATTTCAGTTTCAATAAAAAAAACTTCAATTTCAATTTTAATAAAAAGAATTTCAATAAAAACTTACTGAAAGATAAGTAGTAATAACAGCCTCGCCCGAAATTGTTTCTTGCTTAACATTGTTGGCCATTTCAGCATGACAATCGTTCAAAACAGAGCAAAAGATAGCGCTGCCCGTGAGAAACGTTACTGTAAGACAGAAAGTATTATAATCAAATCCCGAAAAACAACGTCCCATCTACTAAACACAAAAGACCTAATCCTCCTCCCCCCTCATCAACCTGACAATCCAATTCGAAGTGCAGCATTCATGAAATGATGCTAAGTCCCGCTGTGTCACTTTTGTCCAGTGAACCATTATGCAAAATTACAGTTGCTGTTGCCAGTATGAACTGCATCTTTTATTTACAAACTAACAAAAGCACATTGGATATGACGAGTAATACCGAAGCACGCAGTAAGCAAAATAAAAGCGATGAAGCAACCTAACAGAGAGATACATACCAGTGGAACTAATGGTAAGGTAAACAAATACTTATGCAATAAACATGAAGTAAATAAAAATGGCAAGACAAACAAATAAGTAAAACTAACAAAAAAGGAAAAAAAGAATCATGCATCAGTGGAATGAAAAAGCGTGCAGGAGCTATGGATAACAAACGGACAGGAATAGCAACAAAGAAGAGAGAAATTTAAGGAAATGACGCGAACAATGACAGAAAGCTATAGTAAGGATAAATTAAGACCAATCAGAAATGATGCATCAAAAGGAATGGAAAGCATACATCAGGTAAGGTTGGAATAGAATGAGTAACAGTAAAGAATGCAGAATTTCAATAAAAGAATTTATTGAATTTTCTTTGATGTATGCCAAAAAAATGCCATATATGAAATCATTTTCGCAACAAAAATAAAATTATCAAATTTACAAGTCTATTCATATTTTGAAATAAACACTATTTTTAATGCAAAAAAAAGGTAAAAATAGCCCAATCAACCTGGTGATTTTTCAGTAGATTTAACTCTACTCTCCAATCTATCTTTTCTGGCAGTTTTAATGAAATCATCTAAACGAGAATTCTTTGCATTTTTTGAATTCAACACACATGACACTAGTAAAACGCATCTGTCCATACACAGTATTAGTAAAACGCATCAGTGATACTAATTATTTAGAAATAATGATGTCACCAATAAAACTTATTAGTGTCATATTTATTTAGTTGTGTGGATGAAATATTGGAGTAAATGTTAGAGAAAGAAACGATGTGTCCATTAGCGTCCAAGAAATACAACAAACATGAAAGAAAAAGAAACACACATTATGAAATATTGTCAAAATATTAATAATGAACACGAACATAATATATTAAAAAAAATGAAACAGTTAATTAATTAAAGAAAAGTAATTGAATTGCTTCGTTGTGTTCCAATGTTTTACCCTCATTGTGATCAGAGTGGCATAAATACACTGTGCTACATTGCTCGATTCAACCAGAAACTTTAAAAAAAAAAAAAAAGAAATAGCAAATTAATAAACAAAGCAAAACAGTTGATTAAAAAAGAAAACAATTTCAATAAGAGAAGAGATAAACACCAAAAAAGAGCTGAAAACTTTGAAAAAAAAATGTCAAATTGTAAGAAGTAAAAGTTCAAAGTCCGAACAAAAGCAATAAATTAAATCACCAAAAATAAACAGGTGAATTCCTGAAAAGGTTACTTTTATGCTCGATTGTATTTGGTGATCCTAGACTTTTAGAGGACTTCTAACGCGACCTCTCCAAAGTTTTTCTTTTTCTTCTGATTTCAGTCACAATGTTATGAACATGTGATGTCATATTATAAAACATTCCTAGTCTAAAATTCAACCGTTTCATACTTCCAAAAATTCCAGAAAACAAACTTTTTCCCGCTTTCAACTTTTTTATTTCTTTGTTTTTTAACTTATTTTCTTTCCACTTTTTGCATTCTTTTTTCGTTTTTTTATTTTTTGTCAAATTACTAACCAACCTGATCATTCACTTTCCTTCATCGAATCGAGGATGAAGGACCAAAGGGGACAGCAACGGGTTAACTACATGGAGAATACAGATGTTTTGTTGCATTTGATCTGGAGAAATCTACTCTGCAAGAAAATCATGACAGAAGCTTCATCAGTTTTAATTTCCCTATATTTCACTTGCATTCCTTACATCTAAACTAAACTTTATAGCCTCCTATTCCCATTCGGATTCACTACCGCACAAAAACACAAAAAGGTATTAGAATTTTATGTTGTCGATTAATGCCCAAGGACGAGCGCCACTGAGAAATGTAAGATGATTGAAGTGTCGATGGCTTAATGGGAAGAGAACTCTTTGTTCCAGGTGAGAATTAAGCGACTTTTATAAATTTTAGTTTAAATGTAGGTAATACAAGTGGAATTAAGCTCAAATCGATTAGCTTCGATTAGTAATCATATTCCAAGCATTTTTAAACTAATTTAAATGCTTAATATATTTCTTCACACAGTTATCAAATAAATAAAAGCTCACAGCACGAGCATTCAACTGCTTTATCTTGCCCTCCTTACTTTAACGCTATTTTCTTCCAATGACGCTCCTGACATGTTAGGCTATACCTCTTCATTGTCTTCTGGTGAAGGTGTCCACTTGGTCTTGTTATCACTTTCAAGCAGAAGAGTTCACTCTGCGCTTAAGGCTGCTTCAAGTACAAATATTTTGTATTCCATTACACTTACTATGAGACATATATATATCTTTTTTCGTTATCTCATCTAAGCCTAAACAAAATATTAAGAAAACTAAAAAAGTTTATTGACAGTTCGCAATTTCAGTCACTTTTTCAGTTTCATTTTAGCAAAGATGCTGATGATAAGAAAAGTTGAAATCAACAATTCCTTCAGCTAAATTATTCTCAGTATTGGGGAAGGTAAAAAGTATCCATTAACAATATTAGGGAAAGGTAAGAAGTTTTATAATTGCGTCGAATCAGGCTACTGTTGAAGACATGGTAATAGACAGTGAACAAAGATGATCATACTTCAATCTATCTGTTTTCCACTTTTTCTCGTCAATGATTTCAGAGAAAACCAGTTGTCCTCTTTATTTCAGTTACTTTCTTGAGTGACCCTAATTGATTATTGCTCTTGACAAGTTATTTAAGGCAATAAAAGGACGGTACCAAAGCGGAATTAGTCCGGAATTTGATGACGAAATAGAAGTGCTTTTGGAGGCAAACTTTTGCAGCATCCAAATCATCCTCACGAGATATCGACCATTATAGAACGGAAGACGAACCATGAACTATCAAACTATCACTTTATACATTGCGATCAGTTGAGCAGCAATTGAACGTGAATATTTGCAGCGCAAGGGGATTTATCATATTGCGCTGTAATATTTGTTTCAATGTTCCATTCTGTTCTGTCATCTAAAAATGTCAACTCTTTTCATTTTCTAGAATCTAAAGTTGTCTATTTACTTATGCAAAATGAGACAAAATAAGAGGCACAAAAGCGACATTTCCTAGAGTATAGTGAATCTCTCTTTTTATGATATTTTACGCTAAGACATTTTTTACATCATGCATCATATATATATGAGTTATTTCAATGTAAGACGGTCTGTGCAGTAACTGATTTCATTTTCTGAATTTCGAGCCACCACAACTTCGAGTCTTAAAAAGTTTTTATAGAAAGTGGAAAAAAAAAAGAATCAAACGGATTTTGTTTACACGGACTCCCATGAAAAAAAGTATTCATACCTGAATCGTTTTTATTCCAGTCTTTCACTATCTCGAAGTATTTCTGAGCCTAAACTATACGGGTTATTTCCAATAATTTTATACGCTTCATAATATCTCATGGATTATGGGACTGAAAATAAGGCAAAAAAATGACAACGATTAGCGTTTAACAAGAAATAGTTGGTGAAGTTTTTCATTTTCTTTTCTTTTTGTTTTTAATTTTCACTACCGTTTCCTATCAATATTTTTGAATTAAATAAGGATTTGGTAAGAAATTGTTGGAATGAGTAATGGAATTTATGGGCACAAAAATTCATTACTTATTTTTCGCCACAATAACAATGGAGGAATTCTGTTTGATGGAGGAACGATGGCGGAAATGTTTCTGTCAATTCAACTCCACTTACTTTCGCATTTATGTATAAGTAATGCCGAAAAATTACTCTTGAAAATACCTGGCGATATTATGACGACCAAGCAACGGACACTTCTTGTCTGGTATTTTTGCAATATTTCAAAGTAGTCGAATCAAAATGCGTTTTTTTTCTCTGAATAAAATTAATAAATTATTCAATATTAGAAAAAGCATAGCTTTTACCTTCCTCTCATCCGTCGACAAAAGATCCGAAATAGATAATATTATCGATTTAGTCCTCTTTAATGATTATTATTGAAATTTCTAACAATTCAAGAGAACCATATCAAGCAATCTTTGTGAATTTATGAACATAATAGGCGGATAATGCTTTTCTTCTTCTTCTACATGATGCTGCAAAATAATTCCAGAAAAAAAAGAAAATGTCTTCCTTGGAAAATTCCGGGAAATATCTTTTGGGAAAGTCCAAAAAAAATTTACTATCAGATAAGTTAAGTTGGGCCAATTTCCAGTTATCTCTTGTGCATTACTTCCTTCCATATTTTTTCCATTTTTTTTGTGCATTATTTTTTCCTATACAAGTACGGAATACATCATAACAAAAAATATGTCTCACGCAGTTACTCAGACGGAGTATCAAATATAATACATTCATTTCATTTCAAAGCAAATTTGGCTATGTAATGGCCAAGAGTCAGATTACTGTTGAACAAATGATGACGGACAGTGGTCAGCGATTACAATACTTCAACCAACATTTCTTCTATTCCTTCTGGTTTGTAATTGCAGAGCAAACATATATTCCTTTAATTTCAGTTATCACGCTAGTTTGATGCTGTAAATAGAGGACGATATCCTCCTTCGAAATTAATTTCAGTGAATTAATCGAATCTCAGTTTCATGCAATATTTGTGTATGTATAATTAATAGTAACACTATTTATTCCCATTGCTGCGTCCAAAATTATTCAAAGGATTGAAGGAAGAAAATGAACAGGCAATGATCGAATGGAAGGAAAAACAAAATACAATTAAATTATGGTAATTGAACGATTTTTTATCATTATCAGGTATAATCAGCAACGAAGTAATCAGAAATATAATTGTAATTGCATGGAACATGACAGGCAAGAAATTTCCAAACAGGCAGATCCCAATCTTTTTGTAAAGTATACATCTCTTCAGAATCTTTTTTTAAAGTATAGATCCCTTCAGAATCTTTTTGTAAACTACCAGAAAACATGATTTCTATCTTCTGTGATGATTTAAATTCATTTAAAAAAGTATAGTGCAACAAAAAGAATCACTTCTTTTGAATCTTAAGATAATGCAATGATTTGACAAAGCTCTTTCATCAGACTTTTGCCATATCACATTTAATGTTTATAATATTAGACAGGATCTGATAGCCGTCTGCTTAGCAATATTTCAAACAAGTTCAACAACACTTCAAGCCAATTAAATATGCGAAACCAAAACATTAAACTTACAAAATTAGCGCTACAGTAAATTTAGCATTATTGTTTGCAACAGACTTAGCTATTACCTTCTTATTTTAATTAGTGTTTTAATTAGCGTTCATTCCATGCATTCTAAAACCCTATGAGATTATTAATTACAAAGTTTTAATAAACGGAAATAATTGTTTTGCAACTGTATTATATGCCAATTAAAATCGGTAAATAATAATGTTTATTTTCCAATTCGTTTTTCTAAATTTATTTTAAAATTATTTAAATGCGAATGTTTATGATAAATTAAATCAGATTTTTGTCAAAAACCTATTAAGAATTTCAAGGACAATCTTAATGACTTTTTTCGAAATTATTTTAAAGTTTTATTTTCGAGTTTTTCTCCAAACCTGTTTTTAGTGTACTAATTATTAACAAAACGTTTAAAAAATATCACTAAAAAGCACGAATTGAAGCGGTCCAAAACAACATTATATTTGACATAATTTAAGTGTTTCAGTGCAATTCACATGTTATTCATTTCCAAATTTAAATAACAACTCAGTTTTTTTTTAGCTTGATAAAACAGAAAGTACTATCATCGTTTTATTTCCATTTATTTGTTTTGACACATCATGATTATTTCAACTTTTACATCAATCTATTACACAAATAAACTCTTAACGTTTTCGTAGTAATGCCTAAATTTACACGTTGTGAATCAAAGAGAAAACGTTAAGTGACACGCAAAAGATACAAAATCACGTAAAAATACGCAAAAATTTTGCGTTCGCTTAAAGCATCCAGAAAATGGCCCTGAAAATTGCAAAATTTCAGTAAATTTTCCTAGCAAAACCCAGCATATCCGTGTTATTTTTAACTTTTGTTTGAAATTGTGTGAGTACATATTGTAAGTATGATAGCAACGAATACTGATAGAGAAGTGAAGTAGAGGAGAGAATTATGATATCATGATAATTTCATCGATAAACCTTCGATAGTACAACACATTCCATCAATACATATTACTGGACATCCTCCGGCTAGTGGAATGCATGACTGTGAAGTAGTACATTGCAAGCCAAAATACGCCCACCATTTGGACATTTTTGTGGTACCTTAAGCAAATGACTCATTTCATTTCGGACTCCGGAAGAAAAGTTATTTTTCAAAACGAAACGGAATCCCGCACCAAATGGACTCTATTCAATTTCAAATCTCAAAGTGAAGAGATAAAACAAAAGAAAAACTGAAGTAATTTGTTCGAACGGTCTGAAGATTTCTCAGATATTTGATTGTTTTTAAAATTACTGGAAAATGAGTAACCAACCGTACAACAAATTCTTTGTAAACAAGCAACCGGTTCTTTGGTGAACGGAAGACATTGCTAAGGTTGCATACAACCAACCACCAGAGCTGTTCCTCCGTTACTACAGATTACTGGAGCGGGATACGGT
>NW_018108276.1:187183-191247 GCF_000183805.2 Loa loa
CAAAAACACACATCCGATTTGATTGCACAGATGGAAGTATGCATTTCGGCCTGTCGTAAGAATCTTAAAGCTCGCAATATTTGTTAGAACGATGAGTGTATCCATCACTGTTCGAATTTATCAGTTTGATCTTCTGATAAGATGCTTATATCAGCGTGTTGGATCGGAAGGAAGTGATAAATGTGAAATAGTCAATCACATTTTATATTCTGCTATTGCTCTACCTTTTCTAAGGTTTAATTATTGGTCTTCATAGGTCAACATTCCAACTGTCCTTCCTAAAATTTTCGCTAAGTCATTTGGTTATTTTATACAAGTTATTTATCAATTGTTAAAATATCGAACTCTTCCACTTCTGACTTCTTAGATTAGCGTCTACTTTTGAAACAATCCCCTTTTTAAAACATAATTTAATTGATTTGCATCTAATAGATTCTCATATGTCACTCTTTTCTCGGTTCTTCGGCTTCTCAATTGACCTATTTTTATCAGTTCTTTCTAATTTAGCGATTATTCATATTATTAGTTTGCTTATCTAAAGTCTAATTATCCCTTGATAATGCAGAAATTTCCCAAAATACTGAATAAATGAATGATAACGCTGATAATAATGCATTCTTTCGATGATTAACATTTACATGAATCATCGTAACAACATTAGATTCAAAAGTTAGTCACTGAGCTATAGCAGCTTCTATTGAACCAAGCTTACGTGAACATTTCATTTTTCACTTTTATTCCATTTAACGAAACAAAATCGAATGTTCACGAGGAATATCACAAAAAAAGATTTATTGTCATTCGGAATTTTAGGCGAAATGAACAGAAAAATAATTAGCAGCATAGGCACAACATACATGTTGTATACACAATACCGGAGTTCCAGGAGCCAAGTATTGACACGATTGTGAGGTATTACATTCCAGGCCAATTACTTCACCGTTATATGGACATTGCTGAGGCACCTGAAACTTAAACATAAGAGTCATTGCTCCGTTCTTTTTATTTCAAGATGTGGAATAAAAATCGAACTTTGAACCTACTAGTTAATGCTGCCCTCCTTTGAACACTAACATCGGTATCAATCAATGTCTTTGTTTGATTTTTTTCCTAATCTTTGATCTAACCTTTCATTTTCTATACCTTCATTTTACTTCATTCAACCATTTCATTCAGCAATTTATTTGATATTCTTACAGTGCAACACACTCCTGAAAGACATGCAACTTTTTCTGCTGACGGTAAGCAATCATATGATGTTCCGCATCTTTTCCCTGTAGAGGTACCATTATTTGAACATGGCATTGTGCAGCATTCCGAGCCAATACATGCAACACGATCAGTTGGCTTGATTTTGTACGGTTCGCATTGCGCATCCATGGTGCAGTCATGTGCAACCCATTCACCACCATTTATACATCGCAGGCTAGTTGCTAGAATAGGTAATAATAACCAAAATATGGTTAATACAATCATCATCACCTGCAAAATTTATGAATTGCATGCTTGCAATACAAATAATATAATACAATACTGATAAGAGATAACATTATCAAACAGCAAGTAACGTTTACATTTATCAAAATTTCACAATTACGGTCATTATTGAATTCATTAATATCATCAAATATAAGCTTTAAACCTAAAATTTTGTTCTGAAAATTCATTTGCAAATAGTGAAAGGCTGAAATTTTTGCTTTCCATCATCTGTCATTCATATTCTATCAAATTTATTCAAGATTTTTACCTTTAATAGCCTTGCGTTATTTTAAAAAGAAATTTTTTTTTCAAAACAAAAAACAAAATTATTTTAAAAATATCTGGAAATATGTAAATTGTGCAGTTTTCCTGGATTTTATTTTTTCGAAATTATCAATTCCAACGAAATTTTTCCACACAATTGTGAATCAAAGCTTTTTAAATAAACTTTTTCTCGCCAGACATTTTGATCAGCAAAAAACTATAAAGATAAAACAAAATTAGAAAACGTAAGAAAGAAGAAAAATTGATCGAATTCAAAATAATATTAAAAAGTGATGGTAAAACTAAAAAGCATTACACAGTAGAGATATTTTTTTGTACTTAATAAAATAAGAAATATTTATTTAAAGTAGAAGATTGAATAACAGTTGATATCATTGTAAAATTCGAGTAAATATTATTTTTAAAAGAAAAAAGAAAAGGAGAAGTTTGGACTATCAATGAAAATACAAAAATGATAACTGAAACAAACAAACTGAAAAATGTGAATAAATTGATATAATGACAAGTTTTGAAGTGATATGTGAGAATAGAAATAGCCGAACAAATAGTTTAGAAGGATTATTTATTTTAGTGATAAGAAAACTGAAGATTATTATTATTGTTATGAATGATAGAAGAGAGGAGAAGAAAGGAAAGGGTAGGGTGGGAAGGTCTTAGCAAAATATGTAATAAAAATTGTGTTCAAATAAGTCGTAACAATTTTAATACTTAAATTTTAAGAAGAAAAAGAAAAGAAATATTGGCACAAATTCGCATTATAATGTACTAATGTTAAAATTAATAACAAATTTTGCTTTATTTTTTTTAATTTTTTAGGAATATTCAAAAAATTTTAAGACAATCCAAAATTTACAGCGCAATAAATTATGCTTTGTTGTTTTAATTTTGTGTGTTTTAATACCTTTTCCGTATTTTTATACAATTAAATTGATTGAAATGAATAAATTCATTGTGATGATTGAATAGGAACTTTTCATTTCTTAAAATGCAACAATAACAACAAATATTTCCGTATGTTTGCATGAAAATGAAATTTGTAAACAAATTTTTGCGCATTCATTTCTGCCGCATTATTATTTACGCAGCTGTTGTAGAAACATTTTCAGGTAGATTGTAATGGGTTACCTGGGATATTCGGGTATGTCTGATGGGAAAGAATAGATTTTGTCATGCAATGAAAGCAAAGAATAGGATAGCATATGTTTATGTAAGTATTCATTCGTATGCTTACATAGAAAGATAGTAACAGAGTTGAAAACCACGTGTCTTTATAATCGTTATGTTCTGATGTGAATTAAATGAGTAAAATTTTAAGAAATTAGGTTTTACAAAAAATGGGACCAAAATTTTGTTATACAAGAAAGATAAACGACAAATTATCGAAGAATTCGTTGATGGATCATCGACAATAGCTTCATATATTATCAAAGATTAAAGTGACAAAACCTAATTTTCGTCATTTGAATTTGGAGGGATTGAATAACTGAAGCAACAAATGAATTACTCAATTACTCAACTATTTAATTGTAATATTCTGTTATTTGATTGATAACCACAATGTTATCAACAAGAGAATTGTTTAGAGGATGTGTTATTAAACCAATGTGGAAAATTGCTTTAATGATGGAAAATAATTTTTCCAATTTCCTGGAACAATAAAGAATCTAAAAGTCAAAGAAATTTCAGCCTGTGATAAGACAGGCGCAATAAAAGAAGCAAGGCGTAGGCCGGTAACAACAGAATGCTGATGTAAATACTGAAAGGAGGATGACATTAATAAGTAGGTTCAAAGTTCGATTTTTAGAATCTATTAGATGCAAATCAATTAAATTATGTTTTAAAAAGGGGATTGTTTCAAAAGTAGACGCTAATCTAAGAAGTCAGAAGTGGAAGAGTTCGATATTTTAACAATTGATAAATAACTTGTATAAAATAACCAAATGACTTAGCGAAAATTTTAGGAAGGACAGTTGGAATGTTGACCTATGAAGACCAATAATTAAACCTTAGAAAAGGTAGAGCAATAGCAGAATATAAAATGTGATTGACTATTTCACATTTATCACTTCCTTCCGATCCAACACGCTGATATAAGCATCTTATCAGAAGATCAAACTGATAAATTCGAACAGTGATGGATACACTCATCGTTCTAACAAATATTGCGAGCTTTAAGATTCTTACGACAGGCCGAAATGCATACTTCCATCTGTGCAATCAAATCGGATGTGTGTTTTTGCGTTTGAGCTTTTGTTGATTTTTCTAGCTGTCCTCACATTTTAGTAATCTATTTGTGAGCC
>NW_018108276.1:191533-208905 GCF_000183805.2 Loa loa
ATGTTGTACCAAATCAAACAATCCAATTAAATACCGTATCCCGCTCCAGTAATCTGTAGTAACGGAGGAACAGCTCTGGTGGTTGGTTGTATGCAACCTTAGCAATGTCTTCCGTTCACCAAAGAACCGGTTGCTTGTTTACAAAGAATTTGTTGTACGGTTGGTTACTCATTTTCCAGTAATTTTAAAAACAATCAAATATCTGAGAAATCTTCAGACCGTTCGAACAAATTACTTCAGTTTTTCTTTTGTTTTATCTCTTCACTTTGAGATTTGAAATTGAATAGAGTCCATTTGGTGCGGGATTCCGTTTCGTTTTGAAAAATAACTTTTCTTCCGGAGTCCGAAATGAAATGAGTCATTTGCTTAAGGTACCACAAAAATGTCCAAATGGTGGGCGTATTTTGGCTTGCAATGTACTACTTCACAGTCATGCATTCCACTAGCCGGAGGATGTCCAGTAATATGTATTGATGGAATGTGTTGTACTATCGAAGGTTTATCGATGAAATTATCATGATATCATAATTCTCTCCTCTACTTTATTCTATCTTTATCTCTGTCATTATTAAATTGTTTGGTTATTTCCATTTTAATGTCCATAATTCATCATTATTTTTTCTAGCCATAATATTACTTATCATTCTTCTCTGGTATTATGCATTTAGAGTTCTTTTAATCCAAACTATAATTTGACATCAAAAGTTAATGAAATGCATTTGAATTGTTCTCTGTGATTTTATCATAATGCTTTGTTTCATATGAAATTTTTATTCTTTTTGATAAATTTCAGGTAATATTATTCAACTTATATGCGTAGTCGTTGTTATCAATTTCATTGATAAGTAATTAGAAACTTAAAAGTAAACTCTGTGACAGTTTGTTAATAGTAAGTATTAGTAAGTCATCACTAAGAATTTAGAAATCCACAAAAGATTTAACTTTTCATTTTCCATTCATCAAAAATGGAATTGTTTATGCATTCATTTTATTTTCAATAAACAAAAAAATTTGGAAGTTAAGGCTATCTTTCCTAAAACACATAATTAGCAATACACTTTCAGTTGGATTTCCTCCGATTAAAGATGAAACTTATAAGAATAACTTTTAAATTTACTTTTGAACTTAAAATTCTTGCATTAAGCCTTCAAAATTCATTTTGCTTTACGTCTAATGTGCGCATCGGACATCAAATACCTTGATACGCCGATGTTAAGTAGCTTTCTTCCTTCTTTTATCCTTTTTCACCTATTATTATTTATTGCTTTACTAAATCTGCTTGAGGTTTTCAATAAAAAAATCAAATTATGTTGTGAAATCTCAAAAGTTTAAATATCCATTAATCAGATGATGTTGACATCGCTAATGTCAGTAAACAAATAGATGAACACTTCAACGTCCTACTTTCAAATTGATGCATTCGTTGAATCTCTCCAATATTTTTCTAAGGAATCGAATCGCAGCTATAATCAGTCGTTAAAAATTTGATATTTCGAGTATTTATTTTAAGTATCGATTTGGAAATATCATTTCATCTACAAAATTTAATGAGTTAATATTATACTAAATTAAAAATATTTCATATTAACATACCTGAATACCATCTTAATAATCGTTCTTTCATTAAGTGCAACTGTGATTATGCATCGTTCATTTCTCGCTCCTTCAAACTTTAATCTTTTCCAGTTTAGTCTTATCAAAGTTTCATATATAATTAATTAAGTAATTAAGCGGATTGAAAATCCTAGATTCATCATTTGTATATTAACCTTATAACGATGTGTTTAAAATTGTTAAAATTTTTTCAAAAATTTGAATAAAAGGACTTAGATCATATATAAGAAAACAGTCGTTGAATAGAATCCACGGAACAAGCTGCTAATAAAGTAATTTTGTCGAAACAAATACTCACAATGAATCACTAAATTGAATTTAAGAATTCGTAAATGTTGCACTTTTAACAAACTTTCGCATATGTCATGCTCATGTCATGTGCCATCTTAAAATCAAAAATCAAAAAAAGAAAAAAAGAGAAAAAACAAATGTCGTGAAAAGCAGTTTCAGCTTCAATCATATATCTTAATACTGCTTATTCTTTTTTTTCGATTCAGGTAAATATTTAAGAAGTTTTACAGGTTTTTCCATATGCTTTGTTGAGATGAAACGCAACGCAACGATAATTTGCACAAATGCGCAAAAATGATATTTACTCTCTCTCTCCTAAATGAAATAACGATTATTGTTGTTTATAATTTATATTTATAAATTCTATTTACATAATGACTAAAGTTATTTTATTAACAAACTAATACGATTTATGAGATATTACTAAAGTTGAACTTATTTGATTGTTTTATTTGACGCATAAATGTGACCTTGACGAATTAAATTTTACGAAGAAACGTAATTTCAAGTAACAAATTTCATCAATAAATGTAATTTCAATTTAGTAAATTCAATTAATAGATTCGAATAAATGCGATTTCAATGTGACAAATTTGGCACGTGCAAACGTAATTAAGCATAATAAATTTCATTAGTAAACACGAATAACGTAACTTCGATAGGGCAGATTTCAGGAATAAACGTAAATAAACGTTTATCAACTAAACTTGATTATAATCATAGCAGGAATATCACAACAATTTGTTTAGTATATTTGTTGTCACTATATTTCAGATTCTTTCATCTAATGAAATTTTCTATTTTTCTCTTTTTCCTGCTTCAATTTTAATAGTTTCGTAGGGATAATAACTCATACAAAATAATGCAAAAAAAGAGCCAACTTTTGGCTGAAATTGCAATAACAATAGGCTTTTAAAAAAGGAATTATAGGAAGAAAAACTACTTTGAAATTCGAATTATTTTAAAAACATAGAAAGATGAAAATCATATAGTATTACCTTTTACATTTCTTACTTAATAATTACAATGCTCACTTAGTAATTCTTAAATAGCTGAGTAGAAATGAAACAAGCAGCTCCAACTTTATCATTCATATCACTGAATGTTTGAAAGTGAAAAAAAGTTGAATCTCGAAAGATCGATTAGTAACTGTTAGACATATTTTTCATTAATGATTATTTCGAATATAAATAAGTTTCCATTTTGCAACAATATAACATTTGTAATATATTTTAGTAATTAAAATTTTGCTTTGTCTTATTTATTGTCTTAATAATTGATTCCATTTGTAGTGCACTGAAACATTATCGAAGCGTTTCTTTCTTTGGATCCTTAAATCCTAGGCACAATTATTTATGGCTTGTTTATTCCATTGTGAATAAATTTGGTTTATGCAAAACATCCACTATGCCATTTTTGAGTATAGCAAGTTACCGTAACCTTACAATTATACCTAAACGACGTGAGTGAAGAAATGAAGCAAAAAAAAAAAAGATTGAATATGGCAGGAAATGTTCTCCTTTTGTAACAATTCAACAAATAGTTTCAAGTTCACAGATTTGGGCCGAACTTTCAAGTTAAATAGTTTCAGGCTAATGAATTATTTCAATTTCAGCCTACAATGTTTGCTAATTCAAATTCGCAATTTTTCTTTGCTTTCAACAACCTATTTCATTTAACTTTTACTCCCTCTTGTCACCACAGTATGACACATTATTGTATCAACTAATTAAGTTGAATTTAAAATTTTATACTTCAAAATTTCGCCACATTTTTTAATTCCTTCTTTATACAATCAAATTCATTAATATAATTTAGAACTCGTCACGTTTTTAATTTCAGATTTACAAAACTGTAACAGACAAAAAGACGTACACTATAAGGCACATTTATGTAGATACATACGTACATACATATATGTATACATACATACATACATATATACATACATATATACATATATACATATATATACACCCACATACAACATACAAACATACACACATACACACATACATATGCACACGTAGATATACACAAGCATACACAAAATGACAAATGTTGTTCCCTTTAAGGCTTTGAACCGAAAATCGATCCTTAGGACACGCAATTCTCACGAGGCTATTATTTCGTTTATCCATGTCTGTATGTTTCTCTGTCCTTTTATTTATCTTTTCACATCCCTCCCTCCGCTCTTCTTGGATATTTACTGGCCTAGTTAGCCTGAAACTAAGGCATGGAAGGAGCAGTAAGTTGTCATTACAACGATAGGCTTTCCATTCCATTTGTTCAGCTTATTCCTTACTTTCTAATCATAAACAGATAACAAACTTTGCCACATAAGCAAAATTTGAAGATGGCTTTTTTTTCTTCCTCTCTCTTTTCCAAAAGAAAAAGAAAAGCAAAAAAAAAGTTCTATTAAACAAAAAAGAAATCTTTTTTTTTTAAATTTGAAAATATATCCATGACAAGAATATTGGAAAAATTTTGAAATGTTGAAAAAATTCCATGCATTATGCAATTCATTCAATTGTAATAGAAAAAAGAAAAATTAATATGTTTTTTTCGTTTTTTGCATACATCTTTATTCGTTTACGATTTTTCATCAAATTATGATTGTTCTCTCATTTACTTACAATTATCATTTTATACATTTATCATCATTTCTTTGTCAAATCATGATTATTTTCTATTCACTTCATTGTCATTGCAATTCTTCCATGCTCGAAAATTGCTATTGAATTAATAATAATTTAATCTTTTACTGTCTTCATTTCTCTCTAGATTGAACCATTAAGTAATTTAATTTGTCTCATATTTGATTATGAAAATTTGAAAATTTTGAAATTTAAAAATGGCAATGGGAATTTGCCAATCGGTAGATATTTACTAGGTATTTAAGCTAATATTATTTCAGAAGACAAGAAAGCATTCAAATTGTTTGTCGTTGCTAATTAAGAAAAATACTCTCATCATGTATTGTAGTAGTGATAATGATAGATTGATTAATACCGATTGCATAACTAATTAGAATTATTATTTGCTCAACGATTAACCGGTCCTATATATAATCCATTAACCCCTTATTGAACCAAAACTTTTAACTGCAAAGTTACAAGTTTGAAATATGTTTCACAATTTCTTTTGTGAAACATTACAAGCAAAAGATAAATCGATTGAGTTTAAACACAACACGTAAAATTGTAAAATTCAATTTTGTGAAATTTCCGACAATCCATTGAAAATATGAGAAAAATTGAGAAGGAAAAATCATTATTAGTTTTGAAACTAAAATCTTTTTTTTATTAAAACTTTTTATAAATGTTTAAATAATGAAAATAAAAAGAGAGAAAAGGAAGAAAAAGAAAGAGAAGTGAATAAATAATAAACTTATGAATACTTCTTCCTCTTCTAATACTCAAATTGAAGTTAAATTTTCAAGATCATGAGGTGATTTTCAAATAATTCAAACTATACGAAAGGATGCATTATACAATTTCTGATTTCAACATGGTCAAATACTTATGATTGGAAATTGAAATTTATAATTTTATAATGTGTATTTGTCTTTAAGAATTAAAATTTGCCCAATGTTTTGGTAATAAATTTTTAAAATTTACCCGTTGTTAATGCATATGTATTGTTGGAAATTCAAATTTACAAAATTGATATGTTTTGAAATTCCTTACATATTTACAAATTGATTATATGTTTAATATACAAACATTTATAGTTTTAAAGCATAAAATGCTCATAGAGAAATTTCATTAATTATTGAGCCATAAGGGAATTTTCTATTGAAAGTAAGTAATAATGTATGGAATTTCACGCCGAGCGGCAATATCATTGTACGCTAAAATGTCTTCGCCTTGGTGTCTCAATTAATTCATACTGTTTCACTATTGAAATTGAAATAATGAAAGTGAACGAAAAAATGCATTTCATTTACTTTTCCAAACTTTTTTTTTCTCACCCGCTATTTTCAAGCTTGTGCTTTTTTTTGGCAGAATTTTGCTTTGCCTATTGCAGAGGGCAGTTATTACTACTGCTACTACTACTTGTTTTCCTCTTTCTCCTTAAATTTCAATTCAAATCTCAATCGATCCTCCTTCTTTCTCTTCCTCCCTTCTTTCCTTCCTTATTTCTTTATGCATGCACATAATTTTCATCCTATCTAACACATATTCGATCTTTTAAAATATATCCATTTTGCATTAAAATCCTTAGACGAATAAAATGAAATTAATTTAAATGATTACTGATTCCTTTTTATTGATTGCTAAAAAACTTTTTATATTTCCTTTTCCTTTCTCTGTGCTATCATTGCAAAAAGCATTTTAAATGCAATTTTTCAAATTTTATTGCAATACTTTTCCAACAAACTTTCCTTTTTTTTTCTGTGCTCATTTTGCCCCTTCTTTTCCATCAAATTTTTCATTTTTTATTTCTTTTTATAAAAGAAATCGAATCTTTTTTCTTGAAAAAAGTTAAAAACTTTCGAATAAAATAAATTAAAGGATTGTTAGCCCTTCACGAATCCTGAAATTTAACAAAAACGACAACAAAAAAAAATGGCCAGCTTTATTATGAAACAGATGGTTGGTGGAAAACTGAATGAAATGAAAGGTATGAAGTTTTACGAAAATTTCAAAATATTTTATTAGTGTTTGCTAAGTTTTTATAAGTTATAAATGTAATGCTTTTTAGGCAAAATTGTATTCTTGAAAGAGGGAAAATGGATATTTCATAATCCAGAAAGTAATTAATCCTAAATGTAATCCGAAAATTATCCTGAACAATCCGTGTAAATTAATGTTTGCTTATATTGGGTAGGCGGAATCGATAAACTGACCGGTGACAAAGATGGTGAAGGTGGCGAGAAGACAGAATCTGGCGAAGATCCCGAAGTACAACTTCATCTTCTGCTTTATATTTCATATTTTGTACGAAAAAAACATGAGATGTTTGCTACCATTTTACAATTAACGATTACCTAGGAAAATACTTCGTCATTTCATGTATTTTGCCAATTACTTGAAAGAAGTAAAATCAACAATTTTGAATCAAAAAAAGTTTCGGATTTTGAAATAAAATTGCTAATTTTGAATTGTAATGCTGTTTATAGCTAATATTTAGTTATCTTTTATATTCTATTTTTTACAACATTGAAATAAAGTTTGTATAAGTGATCATTTGCAGGTCGTAGCAGCAAGATTGGAGCAAGAAGAACGACGTAAAGAACGTCATCGTAAAATGGAGCGAGAACGTGAAAAAATGCGTCAAGATATTCGTTCAAAAGTAGCACATTATCCAAATAATTTATTTGCTTAATTTTTAAGACTATGAAGGGGGGAAATTGCTTTAAACAAGCAAAAAGATTTTTTTTTGGTTCAATAATTTTTGGCATAGCTATTCACAATCCAAAATTATCATTTCTTTTTAAATTATCAGTTCATTCTTATTTTTATTCATGACTATTCTTAGTACAATATTCAAAAAAAAGAAGATGGTATCAGCGGTATACCATTTGATACGTCGACAGATGGTCGTATCGTTGGTCCATCGATGAAGAAAACTCCGCAGCAAATTGCGCAAGAAATGGAAGATGACGATAGTATTATTTTAACTGATAATTTGGATATTTTTATTTAATTATTTTGTCCTTCAATTTTTTATTTTTATTAAATCATATTTTTTCAATTATTTACCTATTTAATTTAATCTATCAAACAAAAAGTGGAAGTAAAAAAAAGGATAATTAGAAAATTTTGAGACGCTTTTTTTCTAATAAATGAAAATGTTAAGAAGCTTTTTTTCCCTGAAAATCCGTGCAAAAAAATTTGAATGAATAATTCATTGTTTTAGGTCTTATCGGTCAACTTGGTTTAACCGAGCAGGTCGAAAAAGCAAAAACTGCCGTAAACGAAGCATTGGAAACGGTGAAAGGCTTTTTACCATTTGGAAAATGAATTTGTAAAATTATAAAATTGATAAAAATAAATGGGGAAGCTTTTTTTTATTTTTTTATTAAATATTTGCTAGTGCAAGGAAATTAATTTTCAATTTCACTTTTAACTACAATTCTTTCCGAATTGTTTACATTAAAAAAGCGAAATACTATTGTTAATGAACTTTTTTTCACCTTTTTCAATCAAAAAATTTCATAATATAGTGGAAATTTTCATAAATTGGCATCATATCGAGAAGTATAAGGCATAAATGAAGCGATTATTAAATAATGAAAGCACTAGAGTTAGGAATTGTCATTTGCGTGAGAAGTTTATGAGCATATTAAAAAACTGTAAAATTTGATTGCCGAAAAAGAATATTTCGTTTCTTTTTTTTTGGCTGATCAATGAAGGGATACGGTACTTTTAAATATTTTGAAGGCATTTTTTAGCGGTTGCATTTGATTAATTTCAGAAGGACTTTTTTTTATTGACTAAATTATAGTCCTGCAAAAGCTTTTCCTTTATATGTATTCACATTTTTCCCTCTACTTTTTTTCGCCAAGAAATTGCTATTTATTTTGCTGAATTGAATTTTTCATTTTATTAGCAATGTTTTGGATTCAAAAAAGAGAAAAATTTTAAGTCATATTAATATAGTTATGAAAAGTAACAAATTTATAGTAATAAATTTGAAAGTAATGAACATGAAAGTAATAAATTTGTTGTAATTAAATAATTATGCTCAATGTTGCTTGTTTTTAACTGTATGATTATGATCAAAATTTCATTAATTATGAATCGAAATTAAAATTTCAAATGTAGAAAAAAAATAGAAAATTTTTCAAAATAAAAATTTTTCTATGAACGAATATTTCACCACATGGTTGGTCAAAACCGCATAAATTTTAAATTTGAATTAAAATTTCAAACTTTGGAAAAAAAATGGTTTGGTATAAATAAATTTTTTCTTTCCTTTTTTCAAATTTTATTTCTAGCCGTAATTAGTATAAATTAGCGTATTTTTGGCGATAAATTCATTGTATTTATTTATATAAGAAATAATGGACAAATGAAGTAAACATAGTGTTGACATAAGGATGGATTACGGTTGTCGGTAAATCGCGAGGAGAAACAGTAAATCAATAATTCCTTGTTAATTTGATACCGTTGAGTGTGATATGTTGTATGTGAGGATATACTGTGCAATGTATGCTAGAACTGTACGTCTATTGTATCTATATGCTCTAATAAAGGCGGTAATTTTTGTGACCTCAGAATTGACCTTCTGACCTCAGAACTATACCAAGGTGCTGCTCCCCAATCAGGAAGAACAGGGTTCTGATTACCAAAATCATGTTTCGATGTGTATCATGTTTCGTGTTTCAACGAGGTCAGTTGAATAGACAATAACGAACGTCATTTGGTTCTCTTTCATATTGTTATCGTCATTAATAATATATCGAAGTCATAATTGCTTAGTTCGTTGTTGTACTAACCAAATTTATCGGAATAAAAGTTTAATTACCCAACTTTGAGGTTCATTATCCAAATATGAGAAGTAAAAACAATCAAAGAAATCGGCAAGAAGCAATAGAACTAAAGAGATAAAATTGTTCCCTTCAGTCAAATGAAAAGTTACGGTCAAATGAAATCTTCAACAACGGTTAACATTTTACCTTCAATACAGTATAGAAGTATTTGTTTGTGTGGTCTTTTACTCTTCATTGTTAATTTTTGTCTTATTCACAATGCATCGTATTCATTATTAATCAGTTAATGTGACTGGATATAATCTTAATGAATATAATCTAATGAATATAATTAAAGAATATAATCTTAATGAATATAATCTTGATGAATATAATCTCTTAATGAATATAATCTTAATGAATATAATCTCTGATCTCTTTTTCATATATATGTTAAAAAAATTTTAATAAAAAATCTCATTAAGCATATTTATTCCCATGAAAATATGAAAAAATTTAGAAGTCAAAAAATGCACTTTTTTTGGTTCAGTATTTTCTAAATATAAACAAAAATTTTGAAAGTATTCGAAAGAAAAAATTTCGTCGCTTTTTTTTTCACCCCATTTGTCACTTTTTAACCTGGCATTTAGCTTTTGATATAAATTAAGTAGATATCGAATTGGGATTCAAAATATGCAATACAAATTTATTCGCTAAATTGCTTTGATGAAATTACATAGAGTTTTGTTAACCTAATTAATTTTACATAAATTTTACTTGGACGTATTTTTATAATAATCTCGGGAACTTTTCCGGGATAAAATTTAATGAGAGAAAAATATGTGATGGAAGAAAATAGGGATAAATATAAGTAATTCCATTCCTACATGATTTTATTAGTTTTATCTTATAATATTCCGCATCAATGTGCTAATTAAAGTCGACTTTTATTTTGAAAAAGGTTAAATGAAAATTGTAAAAATATACCGACATATGGTACATGTCGCAATGATATGTTAAATTCTGAAAAATAAAAGTATTTTTCACGTGTGCTGCGATTGGAATCATTTCTTACGTGTACTACTTCTGTGAAATTTGCACGTATAAGCATTTCTTATGTATGCTACGGCAAAAGTTGTGCCGGAACTTGCATATACTTATTCCCGTCGAATAAAATTCAAAAAAGAGAAATTCTATAATGTTTAGGAAGAGAAAATCCAGTAAATCACTAGTTTGTTGAAGATATGTACGTCAAGCGTCGTATTATTCATGAATGAGCTGCATAGGTGATAAATAAGACTTCAATAAATGAAACTGTATTCACGTGCGGTACGTCCCACACACACGCAGGAAAAAACAACACTGTTACATCAACCAAAATTTCGAGTTACTACAATTTGTAGCCTAATTAACCGAACATGCTGATGTCGTTTTTTCGTCCTCCTATTTACAACACAACCGATCACGAATTTGTTCCACTTTTCAGAAATTTTAAGAATATAGAAAAATTATGGTCACCATGTCACTGATTTCCGTTTCCGTAAGAGTCAATAAGAATAAATTTCTATCAAAATCTGACAGTATCTGTAACAGATTGAGAACCCGGGAGAAACTGTATCAAAAGCTGAGAATCCGAGAGAATTTGTTAATACAAATCCTCTCGGACTCGAGAGTTCGAAGTCATCTGCTTATCTGTATGAACAATGTTATAAAATTATATGCAATCATAAATGACTCATTCTATGGCAAATATTTTTCTTCTTCAGCACGTTGTTCAAGCAATACCGATTGCGCCAGTTCACGTTTTGCTGCACGATTACGATGCTCACGATGCGTACGACATGATCGTACTACAAGTAATATCGATGTTAATAGTATGATGGCACCCAATAAACCTATAAAGAATGGTTTTAAAAGAAAATTACTTTTTTATTTTTTTGCAGCTAATTGTAAAAATGCAACAAATTTATAATTGTTAAAATAGAGAACGGAAAAAGTTTTAAAAGAAATGCTCTTATAGATGAACAAAATTTGATTTTAAATCAAAGAAGGGAAAGACGTAACCTTTCAAAAAAAGAATTATGCATAAATTGCGAAAGAAAGCATGATCAGTGATCTGTGATCATTTTAATATTTGCTAGTTTTTGTTTAAAACTATTTCATGCACAGCATTACTATAAATAGGAAAAAAGCAGATAACATTAAAACAGCGATTGATTTTGTTTATTTTAAAGTTACAGCTAATTTTATTCTATTAGATATATTTTGGATGAATGTCCAACAAACGAAATATACCTAGAACAATGATAATGGCCAAGGTAGGTGTAATTTGTATACCATATAGCCTCATTGCAGTTGATTCCTCATGATGCACCGATGATTCATGCAATGGATATTTGATATAATCAGACTGTTGTCCATTATCGTGATTATCAGATATAACAATCTGAACAACTTATATTACTCTTGCATACAATAATATGTTAAGATTGCATACAGTAATGTCATAAAAAATCAATACAGCAACTAATACACTAATCATTCCCGAAGAGTGCTAAAAAAAGTTTCAGAAATATGCAACAAACATTGTAAGCATTCCAAATACATATAATGCTTAAAAATAGATTTATCGATTTTCTCTTTTTTCCCTCCTTTTTAAAATGACACATATTAAGGTTCAACTAACTTCTCGCTGATCATAAAACGATGAACTGTGATAAGCACAAATGCTGTATGGATAGGAAGTTGGTGGATGACAAATGCATGTTGTGTTTGCATGCATGCCAAATTTTGGTTCACCATTGTGGCATTGTAATTGATTACAAAATGCATTTGGTTGATTGAAACAACATGTACATCTGGAAATTTGATTTTTATTACTAATAATTTGAATTCATTCATCAAAAATTTTGGAAACAACAAGTATATTCATCCGCAATTCATATATTGTCCTTTAAATAGCTGTTTGTTGAGGATAGGTTTAAATTAATTAACTACTACTACAACGAATATGAGAATAATTTAGTGATGGTTGTGATAACAATTGTGGTAATAATGATCAAATTTTTCAACAATTTAAGGTAATAAAACAGTTATCACTACTTTTTTACAAATTTCAAAATAACGCCATCAATAAACAAACTCTTCATGCTGATTTTCAGGCGTAAAATAACATTGCGTCATAAATTGTTGACAGTTATTTTCTGATGTAAGTTGTCTGAAAACTGAATTTATTACATTTGTTATATTGTTATTTTCAGACAGAACTAAAACAAAATTACTTCATCTAAAATGTAAGTTAATTAAATAAATTTAATTGAGGACGAATTGAAATAAATGAGTATATGAGCTAATGTAAATAAGTGCAAAGTGCAAATAAAATGAAATAAATGCAATGGCAATAAAAGGGATTTGTATACATTTAATAAATGCAAGCAGTCTTAACCTGCAAATGCAAACGATTGGTAGTTGATCATTTTCATGCTGTTGCATTTTTGGAACAGCAAGCAAAGATTTGTATCGTTCAATTTGCTTGCAAAAGTGCGAACGCCAATCGAATGCACATCGACAAGTACGGCCAAAAAGTGCGGCTAATGCAGGTGTGACAACATGTGATGTTGCCAACAATGATACTTAAACATAAGCTAAAGTATGCCTTAGTATGATAAGCTAAAGTATACCTTAGTATAATTTAAAAAATAAAAATGGAAAAAAGAAACAAAATGATGCGAAAAGGGAGCATAATTATTAATACATAAAGTGATTGAATAAGTTAAAGAACAATAGAAGAATCAAAATGAATCAGAAATTAGTAAGTTGGAAAAAAATTATTCTGTAACTCTCAAACTGTTTGTTCAAATTTAGCAATAAATAAAAAAGTAAAAAGATGCCAAAACGAAAGCTCGAAATTTAGGACACGATAAACGGATGACAATAATTAATTTAAAAATTAGCATTTGGAGCAATTAAAGAAATTAATAATGACTTGATGAATGATGATAAATTGGTGGCGAAAAAATTTTGTGTCAATGTATGCCAATTGCATTCATATGATAAAAGTAACCGATGTTTGTTGTAGATAATTGCTTGATTTGAATATTTCCATTTAATGGATAATATTATCGATGATTGCTGTAATCTGGTTTTTCTTATGATGAGGTTTCTTACAATTAACTACGCTTACCGTAATCAGCCTCTGCAACTTGTTTATCCTGCTACAATTGATCACTATACTTTGTTTCTCTACTGTAACAAATTATCTTGCACGTTTAATCTTTCTTACTATAATCGATGTGAGTCATTTATTGTATAAAATTATTACAATTCGATTCTTTTACTATAATTGATTGTTACGAATAGTTATCCTCACGATAGTTAACTAGTGTAATTCGTTTTACTTAACTGCAATAAATTACAGTAATTCGTTTCTCATTAAGATTAATTACTAATTACTTGGATTTTTCTTCCTTTAAATAATTTCATCGTTAGATAATATCAACCATGAGTATTACAATATTACAAATCAATCAATAAAAATAGTATAAATTATTCGAATGGTACTTATATACTTATTAAGATATGAAAAATTTTTACATTCTTTGCGACACATGGTTAATTAGTGTTATTGGTTAATTTGTTGCCGATAATTAAGTCGTAGTTGTGTCACTTATTTTATGAGCACTTTTAAATATAGTTTAAATTAATTGACATCAATACTAACCCCTATTTGATTCACAATATCCATTGTTACCATTTCTTAACTTAGCCGTCACGAATTGTATTGGTGAATGCACTAGTGCTGCTGCTAACAATAGTAATAGAATGAAAGGAATTGATCGGAATTTGTACCATTTCCAATTGAATTTCCTTTTCTTATACTCATTTTCCTCGTTTCCCACTCCCATTGTCCTGTCATTAGCTGGTTTTGCATGTCGCCATATTTCCTTATTTTCAATATTCGAAATAATTTCTTCCTCATTTTTATCAATCTTTAATAGTTCGATTATGGAGATTCCAGCATTCAGTGGAGAGATTTCAGCCAATAGTTGTTTATTTCGTAATGATATATACCGAAATTTCTTATGATATACAACCAAATTCTGAGATTGAGCGAATTCCCTCATAATATATCCATTATCAATTTTTTTCCCATCCTTTTCTTTCATATATTGAATAATTCCGGTACAATTGTGGAATTTGCTTGTACTCGGAAGATTCCTGCACCAAATTGTCGTTTGCTTAAAATTGAAAATTCTCATAGAATGTTGATTCGTCATCGACTAATCATGCATCATTTTGTGCGTGGCTGATTGACGAATAATTAAGGATCTGCAAATTAATTTCAGGTCTAGGTTGAAAAAAGTAGAACTCTATCAGAAAAATGCATTAAAAATTTTTAAATACAAAAGCATTAAAAATTTTGCCTTTAGTTTAAATCTTGAAACGATCCTTCAGACATTAGATCCAAATGAAAAATATTCCGATGAAAAATAAATAATTATTTTGGCCAATCATCTCAATGAAAATGAAAAGATTAAACTGGCTAAAGATCCCGATAAAAAATAAAAAGTTATATTGTCCCACATTCCGTTTAAAAATAAAAAATTATAATGGCCAGATATTCCGATGAAAATAAAAGATTTTATTGGCCAAACATCCCGATAAAAAATAAAAGATTATATTATTCAACATTCCGATTAAAAATAAAAGATCATAACAGCCAGAGATTCAGATAAAAAATAAAAGAATACATTGGCCAGACATTCTAAAAAAAAACAAAATATTATATTGGTCAACCATCCGATAAAAAATAAAAGATTGTATTGTCCAAGATTTCATTAAAAAATAAAAAAAATATACAGCCAGACATTCACATAAAAAACAAAAAATTATATTGCCAAACATCCCGGTAAAAAGTAAAAGATTATATTGGCCACACATTCAGGTAAAAAAATAAAGGAAAATACTGCCAACATTCTGATATAAAAGATTATATTGGTCAGACATTTTAGTGAAAATAAAAAGATGATGTCTGTCACTTTTCAGTTTTTTTTTTTGATAACACAAAATTTAATCTAAAACACAGATTGAAACATCGAAATTACGTCTAATATGCATAAGCATTTGCTTTTTTCCCACTAGAAGCATTTACTGACAGTGTAGTACAGTGAAAGGACATAAAATGACTCAATTTATACTTTCCTTAATAAAATAAAATGAAAAAGAATTACAAGTAATAAATAAAGAATAAGACATATTTGAAAAAGACTTATTGAAAAAAAGAAAAAGGTAGAGAATGACTTCGTATGTTGATAAATAACAAATGCATTAACTTTAATGAATGAAAAAAAAGAACTTTAAATTATGCGAATTTTAACTTCTTGAATAATGGCATAACAATATGAATTACAGTCAAAAATAAATTAAAAAAAATTTTGAAAATTCATAAAATGATTGCATACATGTAACTTCATTATAATTTTATAAACTACAACTAGTTTCTAAACATAAATGGAAGAATTTAATTAGATTTATGATTGTAATGAATGTAAGTTAGCGTGATTGTAATAATTGAAAATACGTGAAAAAACTACTTAGTACTAAAAAAGCATCGTACACTGTCTGATCGTTTTAAATTAAATAAAATAAGTATGACTTACTTATTGTTGTATCATCCATCATATCCCAGAGTTAAAATGGTAATAAAATATTCCTGGATCAAATTAATCGACCAATTAGATATCTTATTAGATCAGCAACGAAAGTATCTCAACTCGAACAATAATTTGTTCACTGCAAAGAAGTGATAATAAAGTACAATGATATTGTAAGGTAATATTACAAAAATTACTTAATACTAAAGAGAGAATGATAGTAATAAGCAAACAAATAAACAACTAAATAATAACATATATGCATATACAGGTATTAAGAATTTGAAAAGAAAGAAAGAAACAGATCATGGATAAAATATTTTTGAACAGAAAAATTTCAAAGAAAGAAACAAATATGCAATGCATAAAGAGTCGATCCATTCCAAATGAATTGGACGAAATGGACATTTCAGCTCTTCACAACAATGCTCTATTGAAGAAGTCATCACTATGCTCATAGATAAATGTAAAAGAAAGCATTCGATAATGTTTCTACTACTACTATTACAACTTATTCATCCATTAGATGACTGCACTTCTTATACAGCGGTTTATTTATGAAATACTGATATAGAAGTAATTTGTGATGCTTCACAGAACAATGTGTCCATTTTAATCATTTGTTACTGATAGTATTTGATAAGAAAAAAGAATCTGTACAAAATTAAAATATCATCAATTTAGTATGTTTTGTAGTATTAAATCCCTAAAGAAAAGGCTCATAAAAGTTTGAACTGGAAAATGCCAAAAATAACATTGTTGGTAGGAAAATTAACTTATATTGATAGAATCCAAAAAAAAGAGGGACAATGCTATTTATTTAAAAAAACAGTAATTTACAATACATATGCCTGCCTTATTCATAATTCAAATATTATTTACGAAGTCATACAATTTTGAAATTTAAACAAATTAGAATTTCATTCAGTACGATATTACTCCATACTTAATAAAATTTTATTTGAAGCATTAATAGATTTTGTGCAAAAAGCAAAGCATCTAATTCAGTCGTTTAGGTATAGCGAAGGAAGTAAACAAATAATGAATAGAGTTTAAATGAGTGAATATTTAAGTAAACATAGATATGACATGACAATAAAGGGATAAAGAAATAAACGATTAAGTAAATACATAAATACTTTTATACATCCATACTGAAAAATTTCTTCTTTATTTCACAATTACAATGATTTTACCATTTTAGATGTATTATTTTAATTACTTATATGCAAAAAATATATTGGATTGATGGAAAAGTAATTGCCATTTTTCGATTATTAAAATTTGATTTTTCATAGATTAAACATATCATTTTAATGCCTATTTCTTAACTAGTTTTTAATTTATTGCTTTTTGTATATTTTGAACTTATTTGGGACTGGGAAAATGATGTC
>NW_018108277.1:0-2029 GCF_000183805.2 Loa loa
CTCTCTCTTCCCTTCCCTTTCCTTCTCCTCCTCTCTCTCTCTCTCTCTCTCTTTTCGGATCATATTCGATATGAAATTTCCAATTAAAAATTTTCAAATTAATTAAAATGATATTAATTATTTTTTATTTTAACTTTTTTTTTGTTTGTTTAAGGTTTCATTTCTTTGTGATATTTTAAGAAACCTTTTTTTTTAAGATTAAATCGATTGATAAATAAATAAACGAATAAAGCGAATGAATTGAATGGAACATAGAGGAAGACGATAGACAGGTAGATTTGTACGGACGGACAGGTAGGTACAGACGGACAGACAGACAGACACACACACACACACACGCACTTACATCCACACACACATTTGTACACAACATAAGACCAGCAGGTCTGTATTCTTACAACCCGTAAAAACTTACAATTCATACCTGTTATTATCACTATAATATTTGTGTCATCATCAGTGTTGACGAATGATGAATCATCCACTCAATGGAATATTAATACTTTTCATGCTATCAGATTATCATCCCTTATCAATATTGCTTTTTATATTAGCATTATCTGATATACTATTGGATCAGTAAAGTAGTATTTATTAATTTCTGATTAATATTTAGTTAAATATTTTAACGAATATTATACTAATATTCCAATAATTTTGTATGAGCATTATAATATAATACTTGTTTGTGATGATATTGTTTTGTTAATTTTCAGTTAATATATAATCAAGTATTCTAATGGATAATATATTATATCGCATAGTAATTTTCTACTAGCACTACTTAATACATCATTATTGTCTTCATTATTATTATCATTTAATTGATTACTGTTATAATTTAATTTAATTCGTATATGTTTGATACATCTTAATTTAATCAATTTATTGAATCGAAATTTCATTTGATCAAATTGATTGATCATAATAATTAAATGACATTTTACAGTAATGATAAAATATGATTTAAAATGGATGAAATTAAAATGGCAACAGCATTATCATCATTATTTTTTTCTTGGTATATAATTATATTATCAATGATCAACGATCAATTATTATCATTTGTTACTATTAATGATATGATTATCGAAGTATTACTATCGCTCTTTCGAATATATTATCATTTTTCCTCATCCATACTACAATTATTACTTTTTAACATAATTCTACAAATGATTTTATTACCTTATGCTAATGGCAAAACAGATATTCCTATTATTAATTCTGGTAATGCTATTTCTAATAAGTATTCATTATTATCATCATCATCTTTATCAGATGATATTTTTGATATACATGAACCGATCAAGAATATTATTGGAGGTAATAAATGGTATTCAATTTTTTTTTTTAATTTTAAATTTGAATTAGAAAAAATTTGTTTCAAAATATATTCGCGCCAAATTCTCTTATCTAACATTTTCTTACCTTATTTTTGTTCTTTTCTAAAATTTCTTCTCAAAAAATATATGATAGAATTTTCTTTTTCTTCTTGCACCCATATATACCAAATACCAAATATATCAAATACCAAATACCAAATAATCTAAGATCAGAGATCAAGTGTAAAATATAAAAGTTTTTTAGTATATAAAAGGAAGAAAAAAGCAATAAATCCAATCAAAAAATGATCTAAGAAATAAAGAATTCGTCCATTTATTTCTTCCAAAATTAAAAATAAAACAAATAAAACAGTTTCAGTTAAATTACTTTGACTAACGAAGTATTTCAGTTAAATTACTTTGACTAACGAAGTATTTCAGTTAAATTACTTTGACTAACGAAGTATTTCAGTTAAATAATTTTGAATTAATACAGATGAAATGTTTCAGTTAAATTAATTTGAATTAATACTAACAAAGTATTTCAGTCAAATGAAGGTTTTAAATTATTTTTAAAGAACTATTCTATTTAAATTATTTTTGAATTAATACTAGAAAGGTATATTTCGGCCAAATAATTTCGAATTTGCTAATAAATTAATGTTTTGATTAAATTGATCTTTCAGGAAGAAATTATTTTCTTT
>NW_018108277.1:3086-4853 GCF_000183805.2 Loa loa
GAAATATTAAAGATAATTTCCTTAAGTGTAATTTTTTATTGTCTTAGTTCTTTTTTTATTTTAGATAATTAAGGAAAATTTGATGCAATCAAAGAATGTATTAGCATACGATAACAAATAATAGATTATTTTATGTGAAAATAACATACACAGTGAAGTTAATTAGTTAATTAGTTAATTAGTTAGTTCCATGTTTTAGACAAAAAGAAAAAAAGTTCATTTTTCGCATATTTGTTTACTATACATTATGTCATAAACAAAAAAAAAAGGATGGACTTGCAAAATTTTAAAAAAAAGAATCCAAATAAATTGGGATTCATTATTTCCAACTAAGTTTTTTTTCTTTTTTTCTTTTGAATTTTATATGTTTCCTTTTGCCACTTTTAAAAAATTCAAATATCATCTAATAAAATTTGAAGAAAATGGTTGGCTAAAACTTGTTTTTCTTTTCCTTTCATTCTTTTGTTATATGTTAAAATGATACATGCGAGAGATGTATGACACAAAAGAGAAAAAAAAAAAGCAGATATGTGACATAAAGGAAAAAAAAGACAGATATGTGACACATAAGAAGAAAAGACACATGAGAAAGATATGTGATATATTTAAAAAAAAAAGGCATTTGAAGAAGTCATCGCTCTTCAACAGCAGAAAAAAAATCGGAAATGATAGGACTGTTTGCGAAAGATTATTTGAAAAATTTTTCATTCAAATTTTATTTCAAATTTGAAATTTTCAATTTCAAATATTATTTATGTGTGAAATTAAAAAAGGAAAAGATTTATTACAATTTGACAATTACAACTTTTACATTAATTTAAAGAAATGAAAAGAAATTAAAATTCCTGCAATAAATAAAAGGATATTTTAAAATGTGAAAAAAAAAGGAAATATGTGGAAATTTGATATATTATTTTGAAATGAATCATTAAATGAATAATGGTAATGAATTAAAATGAAATGAAATAAAGGACGAAATTTCAATTTCATTTTTCGCTTTTGTTTCTTTTCTAAAAAAAAAAAGAAAAGCTTTGAAAAGAGTTAAAATAAATTTGATGAAATTGTTTTTTTTTTTTCATTCATTTAATATGAGAAAAAATAAAAGCGAAAAAAATAAAAATTGATGAAATTGCCGAAAGGAAACTTTCACTGCAATTACTAATTAATTATATTTGCCTTAGTGGGCATTCATTTTTCTTACTTTCTTTTTTTTTTTCATAGAAATAAGCAAAAGTCTTTTTACCCTTTTTGTTTATTTATTTCATTTCTTCCTTTTTCTTTTCTTCTCTCTTTTATCCTTTTTATTTTCTCTTTCATTCTTAAAATGTATTTGTTTGCAAAAGTAATATTTATATGGTAATTCCATAGATTAACAACAATATCCAGTATAATTATGTTTTATTTTAAATCAAAGATAAGCAGAGACGAAAAAAAAGAAGAAATTTAAAATGAAGCTGAAAATTAATTTATTTAAAAAAGAAAAAAACGAAATGAAAAGGCCTGAAATAATATAATGACCTGAAATGGGAAAGATAGAAAAGATTTTTTTTTCCTCGAAATTTTTTTTTTTGTTTTTTTCACATATAAATGGAATTATAAAAAGTAAGTTAATTTAAATTTTTCTCAAACTATTCTTTCATTTTCTTCTTTCTACTTTTTTTTGCTCATTTTTAAACTGAGAAATTCCTTTAAACTGAAAAGTTCAATTAATTAATTGAAAAAGAAAACCTTAATAAAATTATATTCGAACACAAATCAGCATGAAAT
>NW_018108277.1:5292-8547 GCF_000183805.2 Loa loa
AAAAAAAGGAAAACAAGAATATGAAATTATCTTTTTTATTATTTTATTATTTTTCTTATTATTTTTCAATTTAGCTTATTATTTTTCTTACTATTATTTCAGCTTATTATTTTTCAATTTATAAATGTTTTAGAAATTTTAAGTTGTGATTTTTCAATATTCTTTAGGTATAGATATAACTTTCAGGTATAACTTACGGTTTAGGTACAACTTCTGGGACATAACTTGAGAAGTGTTTTGTACCCAAAGCAAAAATTTTAACAAAAAAAAAATAGATTGCATGAGATGAAATACGATATCACTTTGTTTGTTAACTTATTTTATTAAATAAAGTAATCAAAAAACTTGAAATAATTGCTTATTTGGATAATTTTCTTCTCCAATATTATTCTTCTTGCAAAGTTTCAAGTTTAGATAAAAAATGAATTAAAATCTTTTTTTATTTCTAAAAATTTTCGTATTTTATTCATTCGTTTACAAATTCTGTTTAGTATTTTATTGAAAAACGGATGCTAACAAGTTAAATACATGCTTTTTCCCTACTTCATTAATTGATTAACTTGCCTGCTTAATTAATTCGTTTTGTTTGTAATTATTTTATTTTGCTAAAATATATTATTTCAGTCCTTTTCGTAAAATCGATATTATGTTCACATTAATTGTAACAGAACTGTGGAAAAAATAAAATTATCAAATAAATTAAAAACTATCATTTTATCAAAAATCAAAAAATCGAAGTCAAAAAAATCGAAATCGAAAAAAGATTTTATGATTTTTTTTGTTTTTTTTCTTCAATTTCCTCAAATTTAATGAATGAAACATAAATTAGATTAGCATTTTATCTTACACTCATAAAATTCCTTCTAGAAATATATATATATATATATATATTTAATTTGATAGTTGTTACATTAATACTGAAATAATCCTTTTAGTATAATTAGATTTCGCTAAAATTAAATTTTTAAAAACCTTTAATTCCGTCTGAATGTTTGGTGTCGAACTTTTGAAATTATTTCAACATAGTAGCGCAAAAAAACGCAATTATATATATGAGGTACAAATAACATTTTTCTAGGGATTATCAAATAATTATTTATATATATATATAATTTGAAATGAGTATTTATTACATTAATACTAGAATAATCCTTTATGATATAATTAAATTTTGATTTGCAGGGAAATGAATTTGCTCATATTCAAATGTTACCATATCAACAAATTAGCAATTATGATTTTAAAATGCCACAATTTCGTCTAATTGATGGACCATCCGTACGACAGGGACGATTACAAATTCAATTTCAAAATCGTTGGCGATCAGTTTGTACAAAACTTACAAAGTTAGCAACATATTCCACCTTTTTTTCGCTTATATTATTCTTTCTAATAATCTTTTGAATTAGTTATTTCATTTCTAATTCTGATATTATCCGTTTGAATGCGAAATTAATCAAAAAGATTGGTTCATTTGATTACCCTATCCAGTTAGTTCACAAGCTTCTTAAATATTTTCATGGGAAAAGAAATTGATTAGATATACTTTTCCATTTCTGATCTTATCCATTAATTTTTCCAATTCCGATAATATCCATTATTTCTGATATTACGAATTGTGCAAAAGATAATGAAAATAATTTAAGTAATTATACGAAAACATAAATATTTTACAAAACACGGTACCGAAATAATGTAATTCTTTTGTTTCGACGACATTAGTTAAAATAATTTAAATAATTAGTCTTTTTTTTGATAGCTTTTGGAAATTATATTAAATATATCCAACGCATCAAATAATATCAACGATGATTAACTGGAAATAATTATAACGAGAAAAACTGATAATTTGGAATTCTTTTTTAAATAATTTAAAATTCAATTAATGAATAATTAAGCAAATAATATTATTTAAAACATACATAAAATAAAAATATGAATTTCCCTCCTTTTTTTGTTTTTTTTAGTTTTTAATTGAAAATCAATCTTTATCTCATTAAAAATATCTTTTTATCACACACAATTGCAACAAACAATTACTCTAAAATATTTCAACACTTATCAAATGAAAAAAAAAAATTGCAATAGTTATTTCATTGTCATTCATTGTCACCAATCGTTTTTTAAATCGTTTTTTAAAAAATGTTTGCCAAAAAAAAGATTTTTTCAAAAAAATGAAAATTATCATTTTTTGATCTTTTTTTTTCAAATACGATGACATCATATATGAAATTTATTTAGATAAATAACAAAATTTCATATTTTTCAAATTAAATTTCAAAAACTGAAACTTTTGAAGGTAATGAAAAGACAAAAAAGTAATGAATATTATAGCTGGACATCGATAGATATTAGCACAGCATGTCGATCAATGGGTTTCAATGATGGCGGTGATTTTTAAAATTTTTTTTTTATTTTCAAATTTCATCATAAATTCACACACGATAAAGCAAAAAAAAAGAAATGGTCGAAATTCTTTAATGTATTTAACAAATACAATTTATTTGAATAAATTATAAATAATGAAATTTTCAATAATTTTAAAATTTAAACTTCACAAATTGAAATTTATTAAAAAATTAGTAAAATTGAAATAATTTTTTAAATGCATTTACCTTAATTAACCATATTTGAAGGATTCTGGAAATGGTATCGACGAAACAATGATACATATCCATTTGTGATGCCATATCCGAAATGTTCACCAAATGCTTCATCATTATGGGAATGTGAAGGATTAAGAAATCCCAGTATGATACCATTGAGTGAAAACCTTTGTCAAGGTGTAGATGACATAGGAATTCACTGTTGGGGTGTACCGATATTTCTTGGTTGGCAAAAACATTGGAAAGGTAATTAACAATTTTTTTTGCCTCTAATAATTCTGATTAATTAATTAATTATTTCTCCAATTTTTCACTTCGTCACCTTTAACAATAAATGAAAAGTACAAAGGTTATAGCAATTATTTGATATATAATTTTTTAACTTCTTTTGTATTAATCTTTTGTTATTTCAAATTGTAACAAAAAAACTCGAAGAATTCGAAATTGAATACTCACAGAATATTTCAAAAACATACCCAATGATTGGGAACTTTCTTACATTATTACTTCTCATAATTTTTTTGTATTATTATTATTTCTAATTTATTTGTTATCATTATTTATTATTATTATTATTATTATTATTATTATTATTATTATTATTATTATTATTATTACTATTAATATTATTATTATTATTATTATTATT
>NW_018108277.1:8986-14529 GCF_000183805.2 Loa loa
ATTATTATTATTATTATTATTATTATTATTATTATTATTATTATTATTATTATTATTATTATTATTATTATTATTATTATTATTATTATTATTATTATTATTATTATTATTATTATTATTATTATTATTATTATTACTATTATTATTATTATTATTATTATTATTATTATTATTATTATTATTATTATCACTATTATTTAACTGATTTCTTTAACAATTTCATGCGAATATGAACATTTTAAATGGCAATTAATTATAGGCTTGCAAATCATGTCATCATCATTACAGTATGTGAATTCGGATCCTGATATGGTTGCCTTACATCAAGAATCTATTAGTAAACTTGAATTTGTTGATATATTATATGCCGGATATGATGGGTTAGTTACACTCCATTGTTTTGTTTTTTCTTGTTTTAATTAAAATTAAACAAAAATATTAAATTATGTTATTGAAGTTTCCACTAAAAAGTCATTTTATGAAAGTAATTTGTAGAAAATTTGGGAAATAAACGTTTATGTGACATTATATAATATAATTTTGCTTCACAATTGACCTTTTATTCATAGCAAAAAAAAAGGATCAGTAGGTTAATTAGCATATTATGTGTAATTATTGAAGGTCAACCAAAAATACAACAGCAGCAATTTGGATTGACGGTATTCCACCGATCATGAATGGCCTTTGGATTGAGCGAAGTGCTGGTGATGCTATTCATCTTTCAAGGTCCACTGGGCCTATTATCATTGCTAATTCAACCATCCGTAATAATAGGTATTATTTATTGGAATTAAAGGGAAAAAAGCGAAAGACAAAGAAAATTAATTATGGGAAATTTTCTGCGTTTTCTTTGACAATAACAATGGGTTTACTTATATTATAAAAGGAAAAATATTTTTAAGAAAAGATTAGGAAAAGAGACAAAGTTTATTTCAGGAGATTTCAATTACTTGGCTGATTTTTTTTTGCTAGGGCCCAGATTTCTATAATTTCAATCACTCGGCTGATTTTTTTTCTGTTGAGAGCGAGATTTCTATGATTTCAATCATTTGACTAATTTTTCTATGAAGTGATTTTTTTTTATAATTTCGATTACTTGACTGATTTTTTTTGGCGATATTTTTGTAATTTCGATGATTTAGCTGTTTTTTTTTTTAAATATCGTTTTGTAATATTAGCCATTTGGTTGATTTTTATTATTAATTTTTATTTTTATTTTCATTTTTATTTTCGCTTTTTTTTGAGTTAATACTTTTGTAATTTTAACAATCTGACTAACTTCTTTATTTTGTTTAGTTTTTTCTGCTTTATTTTTTTAATAAATAATGGTTTTTGCTAAAATAATCATAAAATATTCGGCATTATTGTAACTTCCGAATTTTATTGAAAGCTAATTAGTGATATTTAGCCTAATTATTTTGTCTGCAACCTTTTCCCACCATCATATTAATGTTAATTTAAAGGAAAAAAAGTGACGAAGTACAGGTATTTGTTGAAATTTTTAAAATAATACCACTCCAGTGACTGAAAAGAGAATTCAACAAAAAAAAAAAGAGAATAAAAAAGAGCGGAAGATTTAATTTATTAATTTTATAGTTTATCGAAAATTTATTTTCACAAATAATTGTCTTAAAACTCGTTGTAAAAAGTTTTGATATTTTATCATTTTTGTAAAATTGAATTTCCAGCTAATTAGATGATAATCGATTTTAGCTTAATTAAATAATTTTAGGGGTCATGGTATAACGGTAATGAATACTAGTGATGGCCGAGTATTTATTAATATGACAACTATTTCTGGAAATTATGGTGATGGCATACATTATCATGAAGGATATGATGAATCCTGGTATTCTACCATATCCGGTAATCACTAAGTAATACTGTAGACTTTTCGTTTTTTAGATGGAACGTATTGCAGTTAGCGTACATTTGAGTTAATTTTTGATTGAAATAACAAAAGAGTGAATGTTTCTTGTATAGATTAATATCAAAAATTTACAAGGAATCCAAATATTCAAAACTAAAAATTCATCATTGAATTTCGTTCTGTAACTAATTAATTAATTAAATACATTATTGTAATTCAGACAATGGACCAGAAAAAGACTCATTACTATTTTAAGATAATAAAAGGCCAAGATTGGATATGTGTATGAAGCATAAAATACCAAATAATTTCTTTTTTCCACATTTAATCCAAGCAAAGCTTACCAATGATACGGTAATTGACAATAACAGTGCATCACCTTGCTGGATGGTAAACATTTTTTCATTTGTAATGATTTTTTTCCCATGATTTGAAAGTTGGCAAATACCGTATTTTAGTAATTTTGATTGGAGAAACTTCTTCTACTAATTATCTCTTTTGTTTTCAATTTCATTACTTCCCAATTGTAATTCATTGACTTGTTTGGCTATTTTAATCATATCAAATCCCATAAAAATAAAGTAAAATTTAAGATTAATTCTGTCAGTAATTCAAGGATTTCAAAAAAAAAGAGAAGTTTGATTTCAAAAAAAAAGAAGTTTGCACATTTAAAATTTCATCCATTCCATTCCTACAGTATGTCATAACTTGATCTGTTATAAATATTTAGACAGTATCATTGCCAGTTCAGTTACCATATACGTACAGTATACAATTCATGGTAGTAAGAAATGAAAATGATGAAAATTTGGATTCAAAAACTCGATTAATCATTTGTGATGCAAATATGAACATCAATGGATGTGATAGTGAACGATATCGTATTCCAATTTTGGATCATATTCTTCCGCAAACAATTTCATTCCGGTTAATTAATTATCATCGATTATTTGACTCCTGCATTTAATTCCTGCTTTCTTTTTTTCGATCTCAAGTCCATTTTACATCTAACGTCAAAATATTTTGCATTGTTACGTTTAGTTATATTAGGGAAAGTTGTTGCCGAAAATTTGAAAATTCGGTCTGCTGGTCAATTAATTAGCTTTCGATTCGATAACTTACCATAATTAGTTGAATCAGTATAAAGTATTTGATAATTCTGTGATTCAAATTTCTGGTCGTCAAATTTCAAAATCTTCGATTGTTCCAACTTACCGGATCATTCATCCGTTTGAATCGATGTTACTTTTGCTTCAGATATTTGTCAAATTCAGAATGACTTTCCGGAATAAAAAAGCGGAGATTTTTGTAGGAGTACTGGTCAACCAATATATGTTTCGTTAGAGCATACACCAAATGGACTGAGTGATCGAGTTGCTGGGGATATTAATTTAATTTTTCGAATTCACGCTTCTGTCACTGGTATGTTTAACGATTTATCGTGATTCTTGTTGGTGGTAAAGTAGGAAAAAATGAGGTTGCAAATTAATACTTTAATCAAATTCGAACCAGTTAGAGTTTGAATTCTATTGGAGATTACTGTAAAATCTGAAAGTAAAATGAAATTTTGATTTGCATTATAATTTAAATTCTTGCAATATCATAAGCATTTAAATGAATTTCATTTCACATATCATTTATAATAAATGATTACATTTAAAAATTGGGAATTAAATTCTAAATTTTATTCAATTTATAACTGATATTTGCTTGTGCTTTCCTTCTTTCTTTTTTTCGATAATTGATTTGAAAATTTAATTTCCAATTACAGATAAAGCATTTTATGGTTTGAATATAACACATACACTAATAGCAAATAATACGGGAAATGGTATTTTGGCGCAAGATATACGTGAACGAACAGTTTTAACAAATGTTACAATATTGGAAAATCAAGGACAAGCGGGATTTCTGGTACGTGATGGTGCGGCGGATATATGGATTAATGCTTCCCGAATTAATGATAATTGGGGTGATGGAATTAATATTACATATGCTGGTGGTTCGATTACAATTAATGGTACCATAATTAGTCGTAATAAATTGCGAGGTTTGTGTGTCATTGATTTTTTTGCTAATTTTGAAATGGAAATTAAATTTGAAATCAAATCATCTTAAAGTTATTATATCTAACTCATATATTAAAGCTATAAACAAATAGATAGGTTAATAATGGCAATCAAATAATGTACCAAGAAAAAAATAGACTATAATTTTATTTTGTATTTTAAATCTAAATGCTAGTAATACTTATTTTATATTTTAAATTTTAGTTAATAGTAATATTAATGAGTAAGTACTGAAAAATTTTCTTTTTTTTCAAAAGATAATATTAAAATTATGAAGGATCAAATTAAAACGGTATTAGCGTTATACCTAAACTGGATTGAATTGAATTAATATAAAAAATAAATTGAGCTGAAATAAACATAAATTTAGTTTAAAATAATGGATAATTTATATGCTTCTGTAATTGCAGTAATTAAAATGACTGGAAATATATTTCAACCTATAATTTAACTAGAAATAATTTTAGGTTGTGCATTTCATCAAAATACTTCATCACCATATTTATCCCATCATCAGGAGATTATTATTAAAGGTCGTCCATCGAATAATATCTTTTATTTACGTACACAAATTGTTGATAATGAATGGGGAGGTATTTTAATTGGAAATTTTTGCATACCATTATGGAAAAATATTCAACCAAAGGTGAATTAATTCAAATTTTTGTATATTCCTAATTTTTTTTTTTTTTTTATAAAATTGTAAACATTTTTTATGCATTGTTATAATAATTCATATTATTATTCCATTCCTAAATAATATATTCTTTTTATTTCTAATTTTGCCACTTTATTTTTCAAATTATGCAATTCTTTATCTCAATTTTCTTTTTTTTTTTATAAGGAATAAGCAAATATTTCACGCAGCTGTAATCAATTTATGCAAATTGGTTACTTAATTAATTACTTCGTATGTATACTCTGGAATAGGCAACTATTTTTTTTTCTGTGTATTTCTTTAACTTCCTAAATTTGAAGTATCAAAATTTTCTGATAAGTGCATTTTTTTTTACAATTAAAATATATCAAAAGATTAAATGGACACTTCAATTTTAGTTTTCAATTTTTTTTTCATTTCCAATCCTTTGTTCCCAATAATTATTACTCCAATTTATTTGTTTTTCTCTAAAATTAATTATTACAAATTTAACATTTGCACAGAAAAATATTCTAAAAATTTTAAAAATACTGTAAAAATTTTGAAAAACTAAAAATTTTATAAAATTATTTTGCAAAATCTGTTTAATTTAGCGTATTAATATTATTGCTAATTTGATTAAATTGTGAATTAATTTGTTAGGTAATTTGCAGGTGCTAATAAGTTGGACTGAATTAATTGGAAATCGTTATCATCCATCTGTGGAGATATTTGCATGCCAGAAAACTGGAATGGCTAATACCATAATTGATTTTACCGGGAATCGAATCGAAGGAGGTTTAGGAATAGGTTTCCGGATGGAACCAGCCGTAAATACTATAATGATTATATCAAGTAATCAATTTATTGCAAATAATAATACTGCCCTGGTCATTCGAAATGCCCGGTATCCACATTTGCATAATTTACCTGCTCAGGTTTTTTTCTTTTTCCTCTTTTATTTATT
>NW_018108277.1:15498-18565 GCF_000183805.2 Loa loa
TTATTATTATTATTATTATTATTATTATTATTATTATTATTATTATTATTATTATTATTATTATTATTATTATTATTATTATTATTATTATTATTATTATTATTATTATTATTATTATTATTATTATTATTATTATTATTATTATTATTATTATTATTATTATTATTATTATTAATCGGCGAATTAAATTATTTGCAGCAATGTGATAATCAATCGCAATTGTTTCAAAAATCCTCAAGCAGCATATGAAATAGGCAGCGAACTTGGTGAGCATGCTAAATGGATCGATGCTCGAGAAAATAATTGGGGTTATCCAAGACCTGAATTATTTATGCATCGAATTTTTGATCAATTCAATCGTTATACATTAGCTACTATTGAAGTATGCTTATTTGGTAATATAAATAGAAAAGAAAAAAATTTCAAAGCAATAAAAATAAATTAAAATAATAGTTGTAATTATTTTCTTTTTTGTTTATTACTCATACAATTATTACTGATACTATTCATTTTCCTAATTTCAGTAATTATTTCAGTCATCTGTTTGTCCTTTACTTTTATTTATTTTTGACAGAAAAAAAGGTTTATTAAAAAAGAATTTTATTTTTATTTTTAATATATATATTTACAAAATAAATTCAAAAAGGGAATACATTTCATATGTAACATTTCGTAATTTTTTTTCACTTTGTCATACTTTCAAGCAATTTATTTCCTTATTTTTTGTGCTGTAAAAAATATGAAAAAAATTTTTTCACAACCACAAAGAAGTTCCGGAAGTAATGTTTTTTCTTCCCTGAAAAAATTCCGGAAAGAATTTTCCTTTATTTCTGAAAAAAGTATGCGAGAAGTAATTTTGTAAATAAAACGAGAAAAAAAATAGGTTTTAAAGAAAAAATTTTAATCACATCGAAATAAATTTAAACAATTATATTTTCAAGAGAAAAGAAAAAAAAAATGAAGTGATAATTTTACAGGTAAATCCATTTGCTGCTGTATGCAATCAACGAAGACCTCATATTACTACCGTACAACAATATTATCGTTCATTTCGGAAAGATAGTGAACCATACATTTTAGGTGGTACCATTTGGGAGAATCAAGATTTAGGAAAAGGCTTATATACAGTCATAGATGATTTGAATATCGTACCTGGAGCACGTCTTACATTATCACCAGATACTGTATTACAATTTAACAACGGTTTAGGAATGTTAGTTCAGGTAATATTTTTAAGTTGATCATATATTTTTAAATTATAGTTTATAACATGTGATGAAATAATCTAAACAGTGATTTAAGTTAAAATAAATCCTCATTTCGAATATTTTACAATTTTAAATTTTACAGTATATTTAATATATTTGGCATTTTTTCATCAAATTTATTTTAGGGTGAATTAGTCCGAGCAGAGTTGCATTCTTCTGATGAAATGGTAAAATTCACAAGTGCACCGTTTATTTTGCCTCATCCATCGAATATTCGTTTAGTGGACGAAAATAATAACACTGCTGTTAGTATTTACTATTATGTTAAATATAATTTACTTAATACTGTATCAAGTTACTGTACCAATACTGCATCAGGTTACTATACAATATTACCGCATTATCCAAAATTAAAATATTGAATAGAGGATATAACAATATGTATATAACAATTATTTGTTAAATAATATAACAATTATTGATATAATATAGCGATATAACAATTATTTTATAATAATATAACGATATTTTATTATAATATAGCGATGTAACAATTATTTTATAATAATATAACGATATTTTATTATATAATGATATAACAATTATTTTTGAAATATAAAGTTGTAAAAAAATACAACATTAAAATGATTATCGTATATAATTACTGTAGCTCAACTAACCACATGTTTATCAATTAGAAATTATTTCAGTAATTCCATTAATAAGAGCTATTATATTAAATCTGAATACTGTATTACGTTGAAATGATGCAGATCACTATTTGAATAATGAATATATCACTCCTTACTAATTACCTTGATATGTTATACTTATTAATTGATGAAAATAGCGGTATTAGTATTAGCAATGAATTTCGTCTATAATTACTGCAACTTAACTTATCAAATATTCATCGATTACAAATTATTTCTGTAATCCCTCCAGGAAGACCTGTTAAATTCTAAATACTCTATAAGTTTGCAAATGCCATGCTATTGTATTACGCTAAAACAGGAGAATTACTACTTAATCAATATTTCCTAATTAATAACTTGATATATTATACTGTCAATCAATAAAACTGACAGTATTAATATTAATAATGTTGTAATTAGTGCTAAGTTATCAAATATTTATCCTAATTATTTCTCTCTCCTCATTTATAATTAAATTTTTTTTAGATATTTGCTGGTCGTTTAGAAGTATATGTTAACAATCAATGGGGTACAATATGTAATCGTAGTTGGACCAAAGAATTGGCATTATTAGCATGTAACCAACTTGGCCTTATAATGGATCCGGAATATCATGAAAATTGGCAAATATTTCCGGAACGGGGTGAATTGCCAATAGTAATGGATAATATTCGCTGTGAAGAAAATGAATATGATATAACAAATTGTCGACATGATGGCATTAATCATAATATAGTAGCATCATGTGAATCAACAAATGTTGTTGGTTTGTTTATTTGTTTTTACTTTTAATTTTTATTATTTTTAAATTATAAAAAACAAATGAGTAAAGTGAGTTAATGTATGACATATTGATTTTTTCCTTTTTTTTACATTTTAAAGTTTGATAATTTTCAACAATTAATTCTTGATTTTTTGTTGGCAAATTTTGATTTTCTCTTTTTTTAGTCGTTTCAACTTTTTTTAAATTTTAACTTAACTTTAACTTGTATCATTGTATGCGAGCAAATAAGCAAAATGAATTTGTATTTTTATTATTTTTTATTTTTCACTATTATTATTGCTATTATTATTTATATTATTATTACTATTATTATTATTATTATTATTATTATTATTATTATTATTATTATTATTATTATTATTATTATTATTATTATTATT
>NW_018108277.1:19773-23889 GCF_000183805.2 Loa loa
ATTATTATTATTGTTATTATTATTATTATTATTATTATTATTATTATTATTATTATTATTATTATTATTATTATTATTATTATTACCATTATTATTATTATTATTATTACTGTTGCCATCACTACCATAATTATTATTAACTTTAACTTTTTTTTTAAAAAGTATTTCACTTTTTTTATTGGTTTTTGTGCAATTAATTTACTATTTATCTCTGTCTCATCGTTGTCGTTATTTTTATCTCCACCATCACTATTACTATAGTTATTGCCATTACTATTATAATTAGTACGGAAAAAAGAAAAACAAATGTTGATTGGTAATTTTTTGCAGGATTGCGATGTATGGAACCACGTTGGAGTGGTGTTCGATATTCTTTCCTTGCAAATCCACCGTTAATTACCGGTCAAAGTTCCATGGAAAAATGGATTATTGAAAAAGCGGGTCTTTTCGATTTTCGCTTATCGAAATTTAGTCCAGCATTACAAATTGATTGGAATTGTCATACATTTCATAATTTATATATTCGAGATAATTTTTGGAATGGTATTGATATCGTATACAATGATTTGACAAGAAAGCCAGCAATTCGAATGAGTCAATTTGAAAATAATCGTCGTCATGGATTTAAAACACGTTCACAAGGAATTACAATTCAAAAAGTTTGCAAAATTTATTAAAAATTGAAATCGCTTTAAACATCCAAATTATGCCTAAATCAGCTAACATAAACATTTAGAAAGTTTAGTTTAAAATTTTTGAAGTTAACAGATCGAAATGATATGCCATTAATTTGCTATTAATCGATTTACTATAAGTATTTTTTGATTTTACATGAATTTTTTTGATTTTTCCCATTTGTTTACTTTTTCTTGTTTTTTGGTTATAAGTAATAATTCGATTAGTATAATAATTAGTATTTTTCCATAGTATATTTTAAAAAAAATAAGATTTCTCCATTTTAGGTATCTCTAATTGGAAATGGACAATCTGGTTTTCGATATAATCCATTAATAACAAATGATTTACAGTATGATATTATAACATGGTTGGAACGTCGAGAGCAACCAGAAATGGAAGCTAATAATGTTTTTATAATACCAAATACTAATATTGATAAATTAATGGTTTATGAATCACATCTTAATCAACGAAAATTTTTAGTTGCAAAAGCGACATCGGATTGTCCACTTGGTTAATTCTTTTTATTTTTATTTCTTTGTTTTTTATTTCAAAAAAAGGAAAAACTTTCATTTCTAACTTTAACTAAAAATTAATTAGCAATTTTTCAAAATTTTGTTATAATTTAAGTGAAATTTGAATTATTTACAATTAGTTGAATGAAATATTACTGTTAATAATAAAAAATTAAATTCTACTCAAAAAACAAGTTTAAAACTTAGTGTTATAGCAATTTAATATTTTGCGAGTATTTTGTGAGAGAAAAAAAAGATTTGATATTTAATACAATTTTTTTTACAGAGTATTTTTAAAAATTATTTTCTCTTTTTTTAATTTTATGAAAACAAAAATTTTTTAAATAAATGAAATAAATTTTTATTTACTCTTTTCTCTTCTCTCTCTTTCTCTCTTTTACGATTATAATAAATTTTGACACTAATTGAAATTTTATTTAAAAAAAAATTGTTTTATTACGTTTTTTTTCCTTCCAGCACTTCTTGATCCATGTATCTATGAGATGTCATTATTTGCAAGTGGTCATGAATATGGTTTAAATTCAAGATTAGCTATACAAGTAAGTCATTCATTTCAAACAATTAAATAATTATCATCTCCGATAAGGTTGTGATAATTTATGCTTTATCACTTTTTTCTTTAATTTTTTTTCGTTTCCCTTAACAATACTTAATTACTATGGATTAAAAGCAGTGAAAAAAAATAATGTAATTAACGTTCATGTCCGAAATCTCGAAACGTCAATGATAATTCCATTACATATAATCATTAAATTAATAAATGAATTAATTGATAATTGATAATATCATTTAATCATTTATCATACAAATATTAACGCAGAACAGGAAAAAAATGCATGAAACATCACATAATATAACTTTTTTCTTCATATTTTTTCTTTTTAAATAATTAAAAATATGAATAATTTTTTATTAAAAATTTTTTGTAAATGATTAGTAATTATGACATAAGCGTGACAAAACTTGTAAAATTGTTAGGCAAATTTCTTTTTTTTGCATAGATAATTAGTATTCATTAATTAATATTTATAACAGGTTATTAATCGAGTTAATTGGGAAAGTGATGAAGATATTCATCTAATTGATAGTATTGGTAAAAAATATGGAGCGTACGCAATGATCTTATCCATTTTCCTATTATATCAGTTTCAAATACGTTACAATTAAAATATACGCGAACATACGGGAAACCATCGGTGATTATTCTAGTACTTTTCCTCGATGGTAAGTTAAATTTTACAAATTAATTTGAATATTTTTAAAATAAAAAAATTCGAAAAATTATCTGATTATACATTTTTTTTTTCAATATTCCAATTATAACTCAGATATCAGTAGCTTTACCTTTTTTTTTTTTTTTTCTATTGAATATTCAAAAATCGTCAATCATATTTAATAAAAAATTTAAAAATGACACTGATTTTAATTTGAACTAATATTTCTAATTTTTATATTTTTTAAATTATAAATTTTTCCACCTTTTTTTACAGCTCAAGAATATTTGAATCGATATGTGCATGTGTATCAATCACAAATAATCAATAACCAATATGCTATATCATCAATTCATTATTCAAATTGGACAATTAAAAATGATCATTTGTTAAATCGTTTAGCTAATGAAAAGCTTTGGTTTCAAAAAGTTGATTTTATCAATAATAGAGAAGCTATCATATGGATTCATTCATCACAACATACCATTTTTAATAACAATACACCTATTGCAACGGTATGCTTACATATTGAAATTTGAAATATTTTAAAAAAGAAAAGAAAGATTGCACAAAATATGCTACGTCTAATTAATTGATCAACTAATTAATTAATTGCTTACTGAATTAGCTATACACTAACTAAAAGTTTATTCCAATCATTCATTTAGTAAAGATGGTGAAAATAAGAGCATCTTAGTATAATGTCTAAATTTAAAAGTTTTTAAATCTTAAAAAATCTACTGGGAAAAGATTTAGTAAATGTAATATTTTAAAAAGCAAATCATTAAATTAATAAGATAAGGAGCATATAAAAGATCATTTAAAATAAATAAGTAAAATTAATATTCTTTTAAAAAAATTATTAAATTAAATATGTGTTAATTTAATTATTAAAGCATTTATACTGAAACTTATTGCATATTGAAAATAAATAAATTTTTAAACTTGCATTTTTTTTTTTGCAGATCAAATGAACTAAATGATTAGTTTAACTGTTATCATTTGCATATTAATTTAATCATTATTCTTATAGATTGGTTATCATATTGATAATTGTTCAATAATTAATAATACCGGATCAATAATCGAATCACATCATGATCTTTACAATAATGCTAATATATTCGAATGGTTTTTTTGGTCGAATACTTTTGCAAATAATGCAAATAGCACAATAATGATACACTTACCTGATCCAATTAATTTAAAAACTCAACAAATTCATTCTCTCAAAGTATTTTATGAGTCATTCCTTTCTTTTTTTCCTATACAAATAATACAATAACAATTTTTTTTTCTTTTTTTTGTGGAAACGGTATAATAATGACAGTTCTTTTACGCAGATAATATAATTATCATGTTTTTTAATGCAAATAATGCAATAAAGACATTTTTTAATTTAAATAGTGTAATATTGATATTTTTTCTTTGCAAATAGGACAATAATGGTACATTTTATATGCAAATAACACTGTAGTGATATTTTTTCTATGTAAATAAGACAATAATGATACATTTTCTACGCAAATAACACTGTAGTGATATTTTTTCTTTGCAAATAGGACAATAGTGATGCATTTTATATGCAAATAACACTGTAGTGATATTTTTTCTTATACAAATAAAGACAATAATGATACATTTTCTTACGCAAATAACACTGTAGTGATATTTTTCTTTGCAATAGG
>NW_018108277.1:23932-28055 GCF_000183805.2 Loa loa
TTTTCTTTGCAAATAGGACAATAGTGATGCATTTTATATGCAAATAACACTGTAGTGATATTTTTCTATACAAATAAGACAATAATGATACATTTTCTACGCAAATAACACTGTAGTGATATTTTTTCTTTGCAAATAGGACAATAGTGATGCATTTTATATGCAAATAACACTGTAATGATATTTTTTCTATGCAAGTAGGACAATAATGATACATTTTCTACGCAAATAACACTGTAATGATATTTTTTCTATACAAATAGTACTGTAATGATATTTTTTAATCTAAATAGTGTAACAATGATATTCTCTTTCTATTCAAACAGTATATTTAGCAGATATATGTTTTGTGACCCCAACATTCAAAGTATTTTAAGCTTTTGTTTTTCTCTCTAATTATTAATTATTGTTGGAGAAATTTTTTTTTTTAAATAACTGATACAGGGAATTTTTATTCATCTTTTTTTCAAATTTAATTATTGGCAGCGAAAAATTTCATTATTACTTTTTGCATAATTTAAGTTTTTCTGCTAATTATACCAAATTAAGTTTAATGATAGCATTTCGATTCGTTAAATAGCATACTTTTGGGCGGCAATTTTCTTCTGATAATTTTTGTGGGAATTTTTGGTGGCTTTTTTTCACCTTTTCTTAAGTGATGAAATGAATCAACTGATAAATAGATGTATAAATATAAATATATGCAAAAATTGTTTGTATATAATAATTTATATTGTAATTATTTCATGAATTTGTTCAATTTTGTTAAATTTTGAAATGTAAAGTTTTGAAGTGTTAAAATTTTAAAAATTTACAGATGACAGAAAATCGTTTCGAAAATAACACCAATTTTGCAATATTTATTAATGGATATTATGCATTTGTTAATATCTCATCTAATAATTTCACAAACAATAATGCACCAAATGAAATTGGTTTAATTACATTTAATGGAATGGAAAAGGATTTATTCTTTGAACGAAATCGTCTCATTCATAATCATGTACATATAAATGAAATTCCCATTTTCTTTTTAGGAATATAATTGTTTCAATTAAAAAGTTATAAAACAAATAATTACAAAAATAAGTTATTTATATGTTAAATGATAATTTTGGAAATTTTTATGGAATTTTCAGATATTTACTTGATTTTAAGTTTCGAATTATATCTTCGAGTTTATTTTTATTGCCACTTTTTTAATATTTGAAGATATATTTATATCAAATTTTTCAAACAATTGCAATTTTATACTAGTTTCTTCTCAAAAAAAAAAAAAAAGAAAAATTCCGAAATTTTGACTTATATAATAGATTAATTTTCTTTTGCAAATTTCAATCTTTAATTCCAATTTTTCTTTTCTTTTCTACTTTTGGATTTATACTTCATATTTTACAGCATGAACACAACAGATGATAATTAATTAGTTAATTAATTGATTATTTTAGGGTTGTTGGATGTTAAAGATGGATATTCGATCTCATTCATTACGTAATAAAGTGATAGCTTGGATACAATATAATTATTTTACAAGAAATGGTTATTTATATGATTTGGAAGAATATGTGGAAATGTGGCCACGATCATTTACCATTGGTATATTTGGATCACAATTAGCTAATATTCATTTTAATCGTTTACGAAATATTTTATTCGATTTCGAGCTTATTTCTGGCGCTAAGGTTAAATTACTTACAAATTTCTCTTTTAGTGCTTAATTTACACTTTTTTTTGCAATATTTATTATTTAATTTTTCTTTTTTAAAAAAAATTTTGCCATTTTAATTTTTAATGACTAAAAACTAATTGAAAGTTTTATTATTGCCTAAAAGAAATTTCTTTTTTTTAAGTAAATTAATCATTTCCACTTCAAATTAATTTTTTTGTGAGTTAATTATGTATTTTAATCCAAAGTGGATATTTTTATCGTAACAAAATTCTTAATTAATTTAAATTTATTAGAATTAGTACTTACATTATAGTTAAAAGTAATACTTACATTATAAGGCAAAAGTTTGTTTTATTATTTTTAATTTCTTGGATGTTAAAAAATAATGAATTTAATTTTGAAATTATTATTATTTTCCTTTTCTCATATACAGAGCGCAAATGTCATGGATACAATGAATGTGACATATAATTGGTGGGGTGTTGCTAATCAAGCTATAATTCATCAACGAATTTTTGATTTTGATGATTGGAATATTTTTACTTTGGCAATGTTTAGTCCATTTTATGTTACCGAAGAAAATTTTATCAGTTTTTGGTGGAAACCAGAAAATGTTTGTTGTAAAATTATTAATTTTCCCTTTTTTTCTGTTATAATTAATTTATAATATATTTGTTAATTGTTGCATACAATTGTAATTTGCTGATATGTAGAAAAATTTAATTTGAATTTTTTATCACTTAGAAATTTTCAATATTATATTTTAGCTTAAATCCGAAAAAAAAGATATACGACAAAAAAGTTTCTATTTGAAAAAAAAATTTAATTTAAAAAAAGCATTCCATGCATTAACTTTAATTTATAATAATATTATATTACAAGAATAATCGCACTAATATATTATGTTTTCTTTCTTAATTTAAAACTCGATTAAATTAAAATTTGAAAATTTCAAGTCTTGTTATTCTCACTTTCTTTTATCATTTAATTTTTAAAAAAAACAGTTTTTTCTTCTCACCCATTGTTTTTGATTTTTTTAAATTTAATTATTTATTTATTCATTCATTTTTCTTCTTTTCCTCTTGCTACTTTAAAATAATTTTTTCATTAAATTTTATTACTTCAGGGACAATTAGCAAATGACAAACATTCTGAACCATCCATTTATAATTTAAATGGTCGCATTTATGAATCAAAAAAATCTCACTTATAATCGTGAACGTTGGCATGAATTTCCATTTTATTATAAGCCATTTGAACCGTATCAAATTATTAAAGATTTAACAATTATGCCTGGTGCTACACTTACAATTGAAAAAGGTGTCGAAGTCAGTTTGAATTTAATTAATTCATTTCCTTTTTTTGTTCCATTTTGAAAAGACATTACATATGTCCGTGAATGAATAATATTTTTGTTGTTTTAATTAATGGAATATATAAAATAATGATTTAACAATAAATATTTTCCAATTTGAAATTATTAAATTTCGTATTTTTTTACTACTTTTAGCTTCAGTTTAGAATTCATCTAAAAAAATCGTTTGAATTTTATTTTTGAAATTTCATTTTTAGAATTGGCAGGGAAAAAAAACGTTCTGAATTTTATTTTAGAATTGACTGGGAAAAAAAAGCGCAAAAATAAAAATTTTGTATGAAAAATTAACAATAAATTGATAATTTTATTCTTTTCTTTTTAATGAAATTATTTCAGTAAAATTGTTTAAGTTTTAATCACTTCCCATATAATTAGCTATCAAAAATATCGATAATATCTAATTAGCATTGACATTTTAGGTGCATCTTTGGCCAAATGTACGTATTCTTGTGTTGGGTAATTTAAAAGCTGAAGGAACATTTTGGGAACCGATACGTTTTAAGCCAATTAACGTAACGGAATATGCGGAACAACGTGATACACGTGTAATACGCCAAAAACGCTCAAATCATTGTTCCATTCAATCTAACAGTACTATTTGCCAATATCAAATAAAGCGACAAGTTGAATGGTTAATTTACCTATATTAGTTTTAATTAATTTCATTATTTAGTTTGTTAAAAAAATTTCGCTAAATTTGATCTAAACCTCTCTCTCACGCTTTCTCTTTCAATCTCTCTCCCTCTCTCTCTCTCTCTAATAAGCTACAGATGGCATCATTCAATTTTTTCCTATTATTTTAAAATCATTTCTCAATTAAATTTTTTGTTTTACTAATAATATTAATTAGTAATATTAATTATTCGAATAAAATTATAATATATTCGATTATTTTCTTTCCTTTTTATTTCATTCAATTCTTGCTTGTTTTTAATATTTTTCCTTTCTTTTTATCATATAATTAATAGAATGAAATCACTAATTGCCAAAATGTATTACTCCAATACTGAAATTGTTTAGGCGAAAGAAATTTTAATGATATTTCGATTTCTAAAAAATTAAATAATATTTCAATAAAA
>NW_018108277.1:28250-37145 GCF_000183805.2 Loa loa
ACGCTTCTCTTCTATCTCTCTCCTCCTCTCTCTCTCTCTAATAAGCTACAGATGGCATCATTCAATTTTTTCCTATTATTTTAAAATCATTTCTCAATTAAATTTTTTGTTTTACTAATAATATTAATTAGTAATATTAATTATTCGAATAAAATTATAATATATTCGATTATTTTCTTTCCTTTTTATTTCATTCAATTCTTGCTTGTTTTTAATATTTTTCCTTTCTTTTTATCATATAATTAATAGAATGAAATCACTAATTGCCAAAATGTATTACTCCAATACTGAAATTGTTTAGGCGAAAGAAATTTTAATGATATTTCGATTTCTAAAAAATTAAATAATATTTCAATAAAATTAATTGTTAATTAATGAAAACTGTTAAGATTGAATTAAATTATAAATTAATTACATTTATTAGGATTGAATTTAATGAACATTTTCCATCATTAAATCGTCACAATCCATACTATCAACATTTTACAATACGTTTGAATGGAACAAAACCAACGATTGGTTTCTTAGAATTTTATAATGCAACAATAAATCAATGGATACCATCATGTGATCGAGAATTTACCTTAAGAAATGCTCAGGTATTTCTTTCTTTCCCCTTCTTCTATTGCAAATTTTCCTTTTTCTTTTAAGTATTATAATTAAAAAATTAAAAAATTAATAATTAAATCTTGAATGATTAATGATGAAAATGTTTGAAAATTCATCAAATTTTACTATTAGATTAAAGAAAATTATAAAAGGATGTGCAAAATTTATTAATGATTCAATTAAATTTAAACATTAATAATTTTTTTTAATAAAAAAAATTTGCTATATGCTTTATATTTTAGCAACAACAAAACTTTTTTTAATTTAATTTAATAATTAAACATTAGTGAAATCAAATTTAAACATTTATGATATTCTTGGAAATAGAAGAAAAAAAACGGAAGAAGCTTTACTCCATGCTGTATATTTTAGTAACAAAAAAGAAACTTTTCGATTTTAAATTTTTTAAATTTTAATAATTTATTATTAGAAGACAAAGGATGTAATTTCAGGTTGTATGTCGTGAGCTTGGTTTTGATAGTGCAAATGTTTATGAATGGTTAACACCACGTTGGAATTACAATCCAAAAATAATACTTTCGAAGAGTTATGTTACACCACGACAATGTATGGGAATGGAATTAAAACTTGACCATTGTCCAGTACGAATGAGTAATAATTTAAGTATGTGGCAATGTATCGATAATGAGCATTTTAATTATATACATTGTGGTAAGCAAACTACTTTAAACAGGTATAGCTTTATAAATCTTATAATTGTGTTAGAATTTATTCTATAAATTGAAATTGAAAAAAAAAGCGTTACAATTTCCAATTAAATTTTTTAATTTTTTTCTTGCTTGTTAACTAATTAATGTTAATTAACTCTTAGCCTGTTGGCTACTAGTTTTTATTTCATTTCTCCTAATTTATGCTGAAAAAATGGAGGAGAGAAATATGGATGATGAAGTTTTGCTTAATTGTATTAAATAAAAGTTAGATTAGTGGAAAATTTTTTTTTAGAAGTGAGATTAGATTATTTTAGTAAATCTAAATCTAAAATAAAATTGCATTGGAATCATTTGCAATTATAATAATTATTAAAGAATAGTAATAATTGTTATAATTCATAAAAATACAATTTATAAATATAATTAAATTAATTCATAAAATAGCAATAATTGTTATAATTAATAAAAAATACATTTATAAATATGATTGAATGGATAGACAATTCCTTTGAAAAATGGATAGAATTGAAAAGGTCAGATTATTTGAATAAATTTAATTAATTGGACTTTTTGAATGAATTTACTGAATTTTGAAAAAAAAAACAAAAAATTTGTAGGAATAAATCATTTGAATTATTATAAAATGTTACTGGAAATAGAAAGATAAGTGGAATTGGAAAGATAAATTAGATTAATTGAACAAATTTAATTAATTAGACTTTTTGATTCAGAAGATTCACTTTAATGTGAAAAAATTGAGTAATGATTATTTAAACTTTTTGAAATTATTAGGGCAAATCCACGAATTAATTAAAACGAGTGGTTAAATTTTTTTTTGATCAAATCTAAATGTAGAGGTTGAATGATTGTTTTATTTGCTTATACAAATTAGGAAATTAAAGAAAATCTTTCGCGCTAATTAAATTAATGTATATGTGAGTTTCTTAATTACAATAAGGAAGAACTGATAGATAGGATCGGAAAGAATTTAATTATAAGATTCTGATAATTATTTTAATTATTTTGATAATTTTGGATTATTAATAATCGTTTGATTATTTTGATTAATGATTGATTATTTTAATTTCACAGTAATTATATTGGTAATTGGGGTGGTATTACAATTACGCATGGTAGTATTGATTATGTGCAAAGTAATACAACAACAGGTTGAGTTTATTTAATTATTAATTTCCACTTTTTTCATTCCTTTAACTTATTTAATTTCATTTCAATTTCAGTTCAATTAAGTGTGGTGCATTATCAACTCACATATTTTTTCTTTTTTTTTAATTTCGAGCGATTTTAATCAAAATGTAATCATTCAATAAATAGATTTGTTTTTTTCCAAAAGAAGAACTTAAAATAAATAAATGGACAAATTAATAATTTTTTTCACTTTATTTCATTCCACTTCAATTAAATTTAATTTCATTCAATTCCATTCAATTCAAACGCTTGTATTTTTAGCAATTTAAATTGTAGTATATGCTATAATTCACAATTACAGTTATAAAAATTGAATTCCATTCAATTTAATTCCGTTCAATTCAATTCAAATGCTTGCAGAACAATCGATATTGCGAAATGTTGAAATTGTTGGTGGCGGCTTAGCTCATAATGAGACAATTGATGTCGCAGCGGTATTATCTATTGGACATAATCCGATATTTGATCATGTTAATATCACAAATTCATCCATGCATGGATTACAGGTTTTCATTTTTAAAAAATGGAATTAAAATTTTATAGTTTAGAATGAAAAAAGAATTTTAATTTGAAATTGATAAATTTGTAATTTGTTTTAAATAAACCAAAAAAATACGAAATAAATAATGACAACACATACTAGCATAGTTAAATATTTAATATAAAAATACGATAGTTTCAAAATTATTACCAAAAACAATTATTAATATTAAATTTCATGGATAATCAATAATTCGATTTTTTGAAATTATAATATAGAATAGACAATTAGCTAAAAATGATTGGTAATTAGTTTGGTAACCATGTGAAATTGTGATTTGGAATTTATTTTGAACTAATTAAAATTTGCATTATTAATGAAAAATTAATTAATTGTAAAATTTATGAATAAATCTTTTTGAGAATTACATTTTTGTTTTCTGAGGTATAGGAGGAGATTTTTTTTTGTTATTGACTTTATAGATTCTTATTCCACATAATGATATAATTTTGAACAAACTTAATATAACACAAAATCGTGGTTATGGTATGAGTTTATGGTTATCGAATTTGCAACGCTCAGGTGGAAATTCGGGTAATTTTTATAGTTTTCAATTTTAGTATTATTGAAATAAGCTTTTGTTTTTTTAAACAAAACTTATAAAATAATTGAAATTAATACTGTCAAGTATAAATTTAACACTATTTCAATCACAATAAATATTTCCTATAATTTAAATGTATTTAATACATGAATGATTCAATTATAATTGCATAAATTTTTGATTGTTATTTTTTTCAAATATTTGTAATACGATATTTTGTTATTACAGTATGTTGCTGTACAGAAATGATTAAATTTTTTTTAGCAGGTGTATTAGGAATGATGAATATCATACCGTATAATGCTCGTGGTTTATTGGATATTTGCGCAGCGCAGAAACAATTTGATATTACAAATCGTATAATAATGTTCTATAAGTATGATTCGCATACTGTAGATTGTGTCAAAATTTTTACATCATCAGAACGAAACATTGGATTTCGATTTCTTTTGGTAAAAATAAATGATGAAAAAATTTTTGACTGAAATTTTATAAATAATATGCATTAGTTGGAATTATTTAATTTAAATTAAGTTAATTTCTGTAATAGTTTTTAAGGGAAAAATCAGAAATTTTGATAAATATTTTTGTTCAATTTCAAATATTATATTTGCATTTAAGCACCGAATTTTAAAGTCCTATTTGATAATTTTAGTATTTCGTCCTCTATATTTTCCAAAAGTTTATTAATTGTAAATCAATTAACGAATTGTTTCTTTTTCATGCAACCACAGCTACATTTTAGTCCCATGCAGGAAATTCAATTACTTAATATAATTAATAGGTATTGGATTACAGATTAATCTTTATGATGGCTCTCAAATGAATCTTGGTCGTTTGGATTCAATTACATTATATAGTGATGCCAAATTTACCCAAAGTATACATCAATTTACTTCGCAAACATCAGACTGGTCATTAAATGTCCAAGCACAATCACTTTTGGCTATTCATATGCGTGCTAATGCAGCTAATGGTATTTATGGATTTATTGCTGAAATTACTGTTACTCCAACACTAACTCAAACGTGTAAGTATCTTCTATTTAATTACTTAATTAGTTGTATAAATACGACATAAATTGATTATTTCTACAGGTAAACTATGAAAGTACCCTACATTATTCATACAGTTTTATCATAAAACATTCTCCAAGTTATGTTTAATTTGTTCAAAAATTTCGCATGCAAATTTTCATAATAATTTTTAATATTGAATTTATTTGTATATAAATCAAACGGCTTTAATTTTTTGATTAATCTTTTTAAAATTTATCAATTTATTTAAATCAAGTAATTATATAAGCATGGTTAATGGGATAGAATCCGATATTGTTCATATAATATCATTGAAATGTAATTAAAGACTTTTGTTGTTCATGTAATTAATTTAATTTGATATGCAAACCTTTGCATTGATTTATAATAATTAGAAGTTTTCTTTAATATGTTAAATTTAATATTTCTTTGGGAAAAAATGAAAAATTCCAATTATTTCTCTTCTTTTTTTTTTTATAGATGGATATCATTTGACAAGTTTTTCTTATAGATGCAACAGATGAAGTTTTAATACGACATAGTCGTCTAGAACAAAATGATCGTGGTGCGATAATTTATCGTAATACGGGTGAAATAGGACCTAATCTTATAATTAGCAATTGTATGATTCAAAAAAATGGTTATTATTTATTTGGTAATATTAGTACAACAAATTATGCTATTCAATTACACTTCCATAATACAATGGTTGGTAACATATTGTAATTTTTACTAATTTTTATTATTTACCATTTGCTTTTATAATTTTTCATCTTCATACCATTATTACTATAATTTATTACCGTATGCTGATACCGTATGCAGCTATTGTAATTTTTTTTGGAAATTTAGTAGAAACATGTCGTGGTTTCAATTGGTTGAAACCTTAATGCTTAATTTTTATTATTTATCAATTACTTTTATCATTTTTTTATTCTCTATCTATTAGAAAATTATGCCTTTTTTATATATTTGATTGTCACTACTGTGATTTGCTACCGTATCCCGTTACCATATAAAATTATTGTATTTTCTTCAAAAACATGGTCAAAATTTATTATGATGATCATATTTCTCATTTTCCCTTTTATTGATTACAGTTAACACAATTTCGTAACAATTTATTAATGGATAATATTGGTGGATTGTGGATGACAGCGTTGACAACAAGTCCAATGGCTCGATTAACTGTAATTATCCGAGAATGTGCTTTCATGCATAATTTGAATGGTACTATTCTTACTTTCTTAGGAAATGGTAATCAGGTTAGTTTCACTTTTTCTTCTTTCTCTGTCTCCCTCCCTTTTTATCCTTATCTTTCTATCCCTTATGTTATCTAAGGTGTAAAATCTTAGACTGTTATTCTAATCGTTTACTAGAAATTTTTTTTTCTGGAATTTTCCCTTTTTTTTTGGATTTTTCCATAGTAGATATTTTCCGGAATTTTCTGTAATATATATTTTTTGAAATTTTCCATGGCGAATTTTTACTGGAATTTTCCATAGTAAATATTTTTTCCGGAATTTTCTTGATAGATATTTTCTACATTTGTTCGACTTAAATTAGGTCATCATTGGGTTCTATTACTTGTAACAACAACCAATTATCATTTATGGATCAAATCAATATTCTTATTTAAAATAATTTTTATGTTTAATATATCTGTTGAAGAAAAAAAAAGAAAAAAAGAATTTTTTTTAGTCTTAAAATAAATAATTTACTTATAGGATTGAATTTCTAAGAAATAAAAAATATAAAGTGTTTCTAGTAATTGCTAACTATCATCCGCTTTAGATTAATCAATTTTTATTTCTTTATTGCTCTTATCAAATTTTTTAATCATCACCTTATCAATTCATTATTGAAACATTACTAATAACAATTCTTTTTTCTTTTTTTTGTAGAAATTATGGTTGTTCAATAATTTGATCAGAGGTAATTATGCGTTACGTCACGATACAGTATTCCTAAAAGGTATTACGGCAAATTTGACGCGTAATCTATTTGCTAACAATACAGGCTTGCATAATCTTGATTTACGACCTAATTTACCAGATTCGTTAGATTCATATGTATTATATAAAAATTGGTTTTATGATAACATTGCTCTTGGACATGGCTATCAATATCAGGTTTCATTTATTTTTTTATCACTGTAATTTAAATCTTATCTTAACTAAAAAAAAATGCAAATTTTCAACATCAAGTTTAATTCATTTTCACTGCTCTATTTGTTTTGTTTTAATTTAATTTAAATCTTATCAACTTTTTGTCTTTACAGAAAAAATGCCTTTCTTTTTACCTAAATTATTTTTTTGATAATTTCATTATATGAATTGTCTCCAATATAATTTTCATTTTATCAACTCTATTCCTATTCGTAAAAAAGAAAAATATTTTTGTTAACTGTTTAGTAAAATTTTCAGGAGCGATACGGATATCAACCGGATTATTTAGCAGATGAATTTATGCGCCGACCTAAACGACAAATAGTAATGGAAGGTGTAAGTTTTGATTGGTGGACTCATATTGGTACAAAATCGGAACGTTATCGAAGTACAGTATATGCGGGCATTTCAAATGTACTGTATCGTGAAAATACATTCAACAATCCGATTAATCCATATGAATTGGTTGCAGGAAAAATGACTGGGTAAAAAGATTATATCCTATCTATTGATTAGTTCTAATAAAAGAATAAGATACTTTGACGGAATTTTGTTTGCTATCATTAAATATCTGTTATATTTTTCAGTAATGATCAAGCTTGTATTAGGTTAAAAAAATTAATTATTATATGACAGTTATTAATTATCAGCTAATAGATATTCCACTCAGTTATCAAGTAAAATTCACTATTCAAAGCTTCAACATGAAGATTTCAATAGAAATGCTAGGGATTGTGGAGGTCATAGTTTAAGAACTTAATGATTGACATTTTTTACAGGCTTTTTGCAAAAATTTAGCTTGGTAATACAGTTATCCATCGTCATTCAATGATCATAATCATAATAAATTTCACTATTTGATAGGGTAAAGGTCAACATATCGTTATGCGTTTTTTTTTCTTTCACCTTTTCTGAAAACAGCACTTTTGATCAATCAACAATTCGATTACAGTTTGAGTTCAAATTTCAGAATTTAAATACTATGAAATTTCTTATAGCCCAGAAGGACATACGATTGATGCAAGAGAAAATTATTGGGGATATCCAGGAACAGTTAGTGTTGCAAGTGGGAAGATTCGTGATTATCATGATTATGAATATTTAATTCGGGTGGATTATGTACCAGTTCTTGAATCAAATGCATCGCTTGTTGAAGGTAAATTATATTAATTGATGATAAAGTGATTAAAATAAGAATTTCTCCCTTATGTTTAGAACTTATTTACAATAAATTATTACAAAGAAAATAAAAAATTCTGTAAAACATTCATTATCATTCATTAACATCATAATCATAATCATAATCATAATCGTAATCATAATCATAATCATAATCATGATTTAATAATTCTTCTAACATAATAATGAAATAGATTTCATAACTTAATAACATACTTCATAATATTTATTTGTTTATTTTTTGCATAATGTTATAACTGATAACAAACATTTTTTCAGCTGAAACACTTAGATTATGTATAATTTTTGTTTTCTTGCTTAATCAAATTATAAGTATTTAATTTAGAATTCAAGAAATTGATTGAATAAAAATTAAAGTTTTTATTTTCGATTGATATAATGATAGGAAAAATTGAAGCAAAGTGATATTTATTTGTTTTAAGGTGATTGTCCAGCTGGATGGTTTCAAATTGGCAAAGACGAATTTAAATCCTGTTTTCTATACAGTGGTGCAGCAACCACTTATATGGCTGCTGTCAAATTTTGTCAGGTATGCCATACATTTATATATTCCAGGTTAATTCATTTTTGTTGACCAGTGAACATATTTAATTACAGGAAGTGATAATGACGATTATGTTGATGAAAATGATAGTAGTGATAGCGGCAATAATAATATCAACAATATTGATAATAATAATAATAATAATAATAATGATAATAATAATAATAATAATAATAATAATAATAATAATAATAATAATAATAATAATAATAATAATAATAATAATAATAATAATAATAATAATAATAATAATAATAATAATAATAATAATAATAATAATAATAATAATAATAATAATAATAATAATAATAATAATAATAATAATAATAATAATAATAATAATAATAATAATAATAATAATAATAATAATAA
>NW_018108277.1:37339-40507 GCF_000183805.2 Loa loa
AATAATAATAATAATAATAATAATAATAATAAATAATAATAATAATAATAATAATAATAAATAATAATAATAAGAATAATAATAATAATAGTAGTAATAATAATAATAATAATAATAATAATAATAATAATAATAATAATAATAATAGTAATAATAATAATTATAAATAATGATAATAATAACAAATAGTGGTAATAATAATAATAATGATAGTAATGACAGTAATAATAATAATAATAATAATAATAATAATGGTAATAATAGTAACGATAATAATAATATTAATGATAACAATAATAATGATAATGGGGTAATTAACGCTAATGGGTGTATTTAATGTATTTCAAATGTGATATTTTTGCAGTCAGTTGATGAGAATGTCGAAATTTTAACGAATAAGTAATCAGCGACTTAAATATTTTTCTCTTTTTTCCATGACTAATTTCATATCGAATGAAATGATTTAAAAAATTCCAAACTCATGTCAGTTTTTTTGAAATGACTCAAATGCAAGACATAATTCATATCTTTAAAAAAACAAAAAACATATTCTTTTGTTAAAAAAGTGTCTTTAATATTGTTTAATATTGTTTAATTTTCAATTATGTAATATCGTATAATATTTGCATAAAACTAATTTTTAGATTATCGTAGAATTTTTTTTTTTTGGACTCAAAGATAAAATTATTTCGAGTCTAATGATAAATTTTTGAAATTACTAGATAAAAACAAATCTAGGAAATATTATGGTGTGATAGAAAAAATGAAGAAACAGAAAGCAAAAAAAAAATTTCTTTTTCAATTTTTTTTTTTTTTTGCAGGAAATGGATTCATTTGTACCGTATTTGCGAGTAGATGACAGTAGACAAAAACAACTTGCAAAACGAATTGATGAGATTATACATATGCGAACAAGCGATAATATCGATCGTTACAATACTTTTACAGTACTTCATTCTTGTTAACTTTTATATAAAAGTGTTTAAACAATATTTTGATATTTTTTGAATAGTGCTAATTTTCCATCCTAAAATATAAAACCAACGAAATTCCTGAGAATGATACTCGAATACTGGATTACTGATATTATTGGAATGTAGAAGTTTTTGATTTTTAAAGATTATCTCTAGTATTTGTTAAAAGTTCTGGTTGAAATTTGACAAATATTATTTTGATTTCAGTATTGTGTTTACATTGGAAAATTTCATTTCTTCCATTTTTCCTTTGGCAATTCAATAGTTTTAATTTACAATTTAGTTGTATAAATTTATTAATTACTTTGCACTAATATTTAATTTAATTACATCACTTCGTTTGATTTTAATTTTGAAGGATGATTATAATTGTAATATAATTAATTGAAAGGGGGTAAATAAATTCCTGAGAGTTATTGGAAGCGAGGAGGAAATTTGGTTAATTACTATTTTAAGATCAATTTATCTGATGTGTGTTTCCAAAAACAAAAAATAAACTTTTTAATTTTATAGTTTACTTTTTTTCAAAAAACCTAACCTTTTTTAGCTCACAGTTTTTTTAGCAAAAAAGTGGGAAAAGTCGAAAATGATATTAAATATTGTTCAAGTATTCTTTTATCAAATATTATTTTAATTTCGTTAATTAAATTATAGGATGCATATGATAAACAGGTATGGATCTCAGGTGTATCAGTTCCATTAACACAATGTGGTTGGTTAAGTACACGTACCGGTAATATTGGTACTCAAAATTGCAATAATTTGCTATCAGTTATATGTGAAAAAGGTTTGAAATTATTATTAAACAATTAACAACGGTTATTATTTAGAATTGAATTTAAATGATCATAATTATAAGGAAATAGGAATAGAATAGAATTGCTACTGTTTTGTAGATTTTAATAGAATTATTAATTAATACTTAATGGCAAATTAGTACTTAATACCAATACTTAATACTAAATATAAAAAATAAAGAAAAATTAATACCAAATAAAAAAATAATACAAATTAATATTTAATACTAAACTAGTACTTAATAATTAATACTTAATACTTAATGGCATGCAAACTTTCGTAATAAGTATTGCTTTAAATGTCAATAATATTTGATAACAGAAAACGGAAACAGGATTCCTCAACCTTTTAATGAACTTATCCGGAAAATTGGAAATGAAATAAAGGATGGGAGAAAGGAATTGGAAGAAAATTAATATAATTAATTGTAACTTTCGGTGAATGCAAAAAGAAATAACTCAAGTTATTGCTTTAAAGAAACAATAATGTATGATAGAAAGATAAGTAGAAGTGATATCTAATTGAAAAGGAAACTGAAAAGTGATAATTAACTAAGGTAATCACAAGTAATTACGATTGATTGTCAGCCATAATAGAAAGGAAACAATAATCACAAATAATTAATTAATTGCAGGTGTGCTATCATATGATGAACCGGCACTTTGGCGAGGTGGTATAATCATTGCAATAATTGCATTAATTATACTTTTAACCATCATTTTACTGTTAGCTGTTTGTTGGTATAGAAAATCACAGAAACGGAAAGAAGAGGAAGTAAGCCGGAAAGAATGCATCCGTGCTTCATTAAGACTTAGCAAATTGGTTAATGAATTACGGAAAAATGATGGTGGTGGTCGAATTTTTACTAATGTATATTATCTAATCAAATTTATTTTTTTACTTTTTTCGATAATTTACTTGATTTGATGAAATTGTTTTTGCTAAAATAGTACTTGAATTCCATATTTAAAAAAAAAAAAACTAATACTTTTTAATTATCATCCACAATTATGAACATTTATTATTAAGTTATTATATTACTTTTTTTTCTAACTCACTATTATTATCACCGTTGTCTCAGACTATCATTATCATTATAACTGCCGTAATGAAGCATATCATTATTGTTATTATCACTATCTTCATTATTATTATTATTATTATTATTATTATTATTATTATTATTATTATTATTATTATTATTATTATTATTATTATTATTATTATTATTATTATTATTATTATTATTATTATTATTATTATTATTATTATTATTATTATTATTATTATTATTATTATTATTATTATTATTATTATTATTATTATTATTATTATTATTATTATTATTATTATTATTATTATTATTATTATTATTATTATTATTATTATTATTATT
>NW_018108277.1:41143-48989 GCF_000183805.2 Loa loa
AATATCATGACTACTGTTGTTAAATGTATTATTATCATTATCATTTATAGATGGCAATATTATTATCATTATCATTTGTAGATGACAATATTATTATCATTATCATTTACAGATGGCAACAGCTGGAACATTAAATGGTATAGATTTGCAAACGGACGATGCAATCATGGATGCTCATCGTAATTTAGTTCACGGAAAAGATAATAATTCATGGTTAACAATAACAAAACCTGAATTATCCACCGGAATGTATTCAGGAAATAATTCTGTTACTTCATTTGTTGATCAAAATATTAAATATCATCCAACTGCTGCAGAATTAAGCAAAGTAAATTGTACTGTTGATTCGTCATATTCTGGAAATAGTACTGAAAGTTTTGCATATCATATGTCACCATCACCATCCAGGTAATATTAATTTACAATTTTCCTTTTTTTTTCTTCAAACATATTCAATTGTAATTATCGTTTAAATTATTCATACTTTATCATTTCAATCAATAATTTTGTGTTTAATTTAAATTTAAATGAAATTTGACAAGAAATTGAAATTTATTTGTAAATTATACAGTAAATTTATTAATTTTAGAAATTTGGTATCACAAAAGCTAGATCCATATGCTGAAGTATCATTAAGTGTATTTAACACTTATGGAACAATTAATAACCGTACAGGTAGTAGTATTAGTAGTAATAATGATCGATCAATGATTGATCGGCATAATACGGATGTATCAACATGTAGTACAAGTACGGATACTGTTGTATGTTCAACATGTCATGATTGTGGTGAATCAACACTTACTGAACATTCATCATGGAATGATTCTAGTAGTGCTCAATCATCAGTTATTTCTGATCGAACTATCCAACAATTGGTATAAAATTTATTTTTTAATTATTTTATTTGTAATTTAGATTTGAATTTTTTCAAGAAATAATTTCAGATCTCAAGATAAATGTGGATAAAAAGTATTTGAACATATCAATTTAATTCATTATCATTTTATAAACTTTTTGTGAATAATTTTATTTGTAATTTAAATTTGAATTTCTAAAGGAATGATTTCATATTTAGAGATAAAGGAGAATGTAAATATCTGTACATGTTAGTTTAATTTATTAATCATTTTATTTGTAATGATAACGTTTATGAAATATTAGTAGTAGAAAATAAATTAACAAATTATAAAGCAGTCGACTAAATGATATGTGATTATTATTAGACATCATTACGATAATTAATATAATTAATAAATGTTAGGAAATAGTCAATGTATTAACATTAATTCATATTTATGTATTTTCTTTATATTTATATATTTTCTTTTTTTTATAATTTTGTAAAAGAAAACTCAAAAAAATGTCTTTTTTTGTAAAAAAAAAGAAAATGATATCAATTAAAAGAATTAATTTCTTTTTTTTACTTGAATAATGAAAAAATTTTTAGGCTAAACCACTTCTTAATCGAACAGAACAATTAACAACAAAAGCAATAGCACGAGAAGATACATTACATACAGTACCTAAAACTTTTGATTCACGTCCACGATCTGTTTACAATAAATTAGTCGATCTTCCACCACCGCCATTATTTGATCCAAAATTACTTGAGAGTAAGTTAATTTTCCAGTTATTCATTTTTGAAATAATAAAGTAATAATTTTAATAAATCATCAAAAATATAAGATTTTTTTAATCAAAATTTTTCTTCTAATTTTAAAAGAAAAATTGATAATTATTATTTGAAAAATGATCGAATACTTTACATCAATCCAATTTCTATTTTCTTTAAAAATTTTCATTTATTTGATATTTTTTTAAGTTCATGGACATTCCTCCGTTGCATCAAGTGATACAAATGGTGAAACACCACTTAAACCGATACGTACCGCACCACCACCACCACCATTCCCACCATCGTCGCTACCAACATCATCATGTATTGCTGCTACCTCAATGGACGAGCAACTTCATATCCCATTAGAAATCCCGATTATTTCATCACCACCACGGCGTTCATTGTATGAAACTACCACAGAATTGGTTAAAAATAGACCTTATAGTAACAGCTCATCTTCATATAGGACTAAAATTCGTCCTTCAATACCACCACCTAATCCACCGGATTATGAGTACATCCGGAATCCTCAAACAAGTCAATCACTTGTTGATCTTATTACTCCACCATTACACTATGAACGAAGTAATTCAACTGGCAAAACACTACCTATCGAAACATCGATGTGACTTTTTTTTTTTGCAATCTTTAAGATTTTACATACTTATGGCTCTCACATAACGTATATTTCGTAATACGTAACTTCACGTTTTTGCGGGTTTCTTCCTCTCCAAATTTATCCCTGTGATTCAATCTTTTTTAAATGCTGTTATTTATTTGCCAAATCACTTCATTTATTATTTTCTTCTCTGACATGATCTCGGATGATAATAATAATGATAATGATAATGATAATCATGCAATCCTTATTACATCACATTGATTAGGAATCAAGTAAACAAAATGGAAAGAACAGAAATTAGCTATATATTGGCGCTTTTGTCATCTTTCATTTTAAAAGACATTGTTTAGTATTGTTCATCCAAAATGTATAGTAAAATTTGTTCAGAGAATTGGATACTATTAAATTTACTTATTATTTCATTCCTGCTTAATTTTTTAATTTTGTTATTTATGCTCGTAAAATTTGCGGTACCTTTTTTGATCCTTAATCAATTGTAACATACTTTCCTTGATCTTTGATCACTCAACAAAGTGTTCTAAAATTAGCATATCATACATTCACTACCATTATATGATACCAATTGTAAAGGTTGGTAATTCATTCCCCATCTAATTCTTAATTTTACAATTTACGCTCATAAAATCTGCGATTTTCACGTTACATACTTTTCTTGATCTTTGACCAATGATTAACTCATTCTGATATTAACATATCATACATTATATGATATATGAAGACTGTTAATTCATTATCGTCTAAATTTTAATTTTACAATTGGCGCTCATAAATTTATGATTTTTACGTAAAGTACTTTTCTTAATTACTAAGCTACAGATAATATTTGTTTTTGTACTAACTTTCTTATTGTATTTTGATTAATTCAATATGTTGCGTATCACTTTGCTCATTCATTCCTCATTTTGCTACGAATCTTCCTGTGAATAATGAATTTTCTCTGTTACAGCTCAATTGCGCATTTTGCATTTTTTTTTGTTTTTGTAATTAAATTTCATTTCATACTAGTAGTAGTGTGCACAATCCCTCCCTTCCCATAGCAATCAGACTAATTAACAAATCATAACGGTTCAAACCAATTAGCCGTATTTTCAAAAGGACAAAGAACAGATGTTTTGGACTGAAGATTTCATTTCGGCGACATCGTAGTAGTACATTACTTTGCGTGACTATTAAACCGTCATAATAGTATATCACTTTGCGTGATTATTAAATCAATCATGAGTATAAATTTTGTTTGCTAAGGGCATAATTGGTCGTTATTTTCGTAGACAGCACTGTGATTGGGTTCCCGGGATGTCGTGGTGACGAGATTGCAGTGGTTTCAGTTACTCAATGGAAAAAAGGTGTTAAAAAACCAGAAAGAAGTCGTAAGCGGTGATGATTGCCCAAAATGTTTTAAGGAAATATTTCAGCATTTCTTATTTTCGTAGAAGATTTTTTCTTGTGATTGGTAAATTTTGATTGATAGCTCAAATAGCCGAGTTTGATATGTTGTCTACACTCTTACAGTCTGTCATCTGTCAATATTTTTGCGTATTTCTTCTTTGTGCGTTTATCCTTCATCATATTTATACTTTATACTCTGTCAACTAAAATTTAGTGAAAAAGTTGTGGCAAAGTTTATTATGGTTTCCATTTTCTTTTTCATTATCAGCAACAATAACGAAATATTCCATTTGCGGTTCTTCTTATTCGAGCATTGTTGTCATTGGACGAAAGAAGGTGACGTATTTCCGGATAATCAATGAATCTGAAGACTGAAAAGTCCAGGTGTAAATGGTATCTGATTACCTAAATTGTGTCATTTGTCAACACGAAAAACTATTTAACGTCCGTGCTTTTTCTGCTTATTGTAAAGATGTTTGCTGAAACTACTTCTGGAAATTCATACAATTAACATAACACTGTACAGTAAAATCATTCTCTGACTGACTGATAACATATCACTGCGAGTACATAATCCTAAGATGTTTATAAACTTGGAATTGAAAATCGAGGAAGGTTAAATCATGCCTTAAATTGATTCAGTAATTCATTAATTCATTTAGCAAAACAGATACACACTCCCAAAATTGCCCCACATTAGAGTAATCGAGCAAATAAGCAAGCTAAATTACTTGCTGATCAAGTTCAGCATTATCCGAGAAATCCGTTTAGAAATTCCTGGAATAACAATTTCAACAACACATGGTTTCTACTAATATTACTAACAAAGGTGTTATTAGATAATAAATGTCCTCAAAATCCGATTAAACGTTTCCAATAATAATTTACTTTTCCAATAAAATGTTTTCTTGTTTTCGGTGATATTATCATCCCATTATCTCTTTTTTTCCTTCCATAATTTTGTTTTGTTTTGAATGATAAATTATTAATATTGGTGTAGGAGAAATGAGAGTAATTGATAATTCTTCAAGCGAACAAATTTGTCAAGTTACTACAGTACGATTAAACCGATTAATTATGTCCCAAAATTTTCAGTTTTCTTTTTCTAAAACTTTCTGTAACTTGTTCTAAATTCAATTAAAAATTATAACATGAGGAAGTTTTTATCGATTAACCAATTAAAACGATATTATTTGGTTAAAAGAAATCGTCTGATGAATAATATCTTATAAGTCGTAACTTGTTAGGAAGAATTGTAATATGTATATTCTTATCACAAAAATTATCTTTTTTTCAACAGAAAAAACAAGATTTCGATACATACTCTTACCGTACAATTCATTTAATTTTCTTTTTGTCTCTTTCACATTCTTTGAACTTTTAAACTTTAATTTTCGAAATTTAAAAGTGACATCAATGAAAAATTGACTTTTAACAAACGCGGGAATGTTGTTTTTTTTGTTATTGTTAAAAAATTTTAAAAATAGAAGTTTCTGAGTAAAACTTTCCGATACGTTCACATATTTACTTTCTCTTCCTAAAAAACTATTTGTTTTTCTCTTTCTTCCATTACACACTTTTTTGCTTCTTTTACACTTATATTTGTCTGAAAAGAAATGCTGCATTCTTTTTTCAAGCTATATTATCAGCTAGTATATACATTTTCGTTGCTATTAATTAATATGCTTAATTAAATAATTTGTTAATTAGTAATAGCATCCTTTTTATTTTTACTTTCACATATGGATACAATTAAACGTTCTATTTTTGGTTTTGAGAAATAGATGGAGAGATTGATAAGTGGACATAGATACTTGTGATCTTTGCTGTCTTTGTCTAATCTTGCTAAGCCATGATAGATAATCCTTAGCAGTAAAAGGTAAGGCCAATTCCGCCAATGCTACTGTCGTTCGATTGTGCAAATTGGATGGACATATCCCTAATGTTTGCAACTAATTGCGTGTAAAACCTTTCCTAGTGGTTCGTTCAAGGATGTTGATAATGCTAATGATAATGATAATGATGATGATGAGAGATAGATGGGTGGAGTTGTTGGATATCCAAATTGTACCCTTTCCAATTCTTTTGTCCAAGAATGTTATTGTTATTATGTTCAATGATATGGGGAATGGTGATTATATTGATATATACCTACAGATGCATACACACACACATATACACACATACACATACACACACATACACTTACACACAGTTTTTATAATGATACATGTGCGGACATGTGGAGGAGATTAGCAATTGGTTTCGGTGAGTTCGGATGTTTTTGAGGTAGTAAGTTCATCCAACTCATTCTACAAACTATCAGTTGTTATTTAGATGAGTTGGAGTTGCGTTGTTATTGACAATTTTAGGTTAGAAGAAATAGAAAAGAAGTGATTAAGGTAAGGAAGGGTAGGTGAATTAGTGATTTTGGGTCATATTGATGAATGTCTACATGAAGTTGAATAAATTAAACTTCCACTTTCTAATTCAACGTTTAGTTCATCCTATAGTATCATCAAAAATGTCGCATTCTGAAGTGCACAATCAATATCTGCCAAATAAGGTGTCATATTCATTAAAAGTTCAGGAATAGGTTGAAGATGTTTCGTCCCCACAATTCTTCTAATCGAATATAAACTACAGTACTGTACTACGGTTATCCTGAGTTGAATAAATTAGTACAAAATTGATTAATTCATATGAAATCCAGTGGATGAAAAATTTTGTGTCGTTTTTTTTTCTCTCTCTTTTTTTATATAAGTAAGTAAGATTTATTATAATGTTCGGTATAAAGTTGAATAAGATTATACGATGTAAGGTTTGAATAAGTACAATATTTGTTGTAAAATTGAATAATTTATGAAATAAAATTTAGATGAACGAAAATTTTCTTTTTATTTTGTCTTATTGTATAAATGGAAGTAATATTTTAAGATTCGATTGATTAAATGATGATTATGATACAGTATAATATGTTTTGTTTATGATTCATAAATATAAAATTGTGAACTTTTCTATTGGATGAAAATTTGATGGAATAATTGAATAGAGAAGAATTTGTAATGCTACTGCAAAATTCCTTCTTACATTATACATTTTAATTTGATAATTGGAAAAGATTGCAAAAAAAAAGGTGTAGCAAGCAGTAGTAGTAGCAGCAAATAAAAAATAAAACAAAAGTATAGGAGATAGATGGGTGGGTGATTGATTAGTGATGTTTGAGTGATAAGAAATAATCGAAACAGATGATGGTATAAGGGAAGTGATCTGGAATGATTGGTCATTTCTGTTCCTTCACATCAATCTCCTCCTAATGCAGTAATTTCAAACTGGTGGTTCGTTCATGCGAACTGAAATATGGTCTACAAACATACGGTCAGTTGAAAAGTAGCGAATGCTAGCGGCTGTTCTTTTATCAGTATTTGATAGATGAATGTGTTAAATGTTTTGATTAAAGGAATTTATTTTCAAAATTCACATTATTATTTCAAAATTTTATGATCCTTGCAACAAATTGAAAAACCAAAATAGCCACTGGTTAAGAAAAGGTTGGGGACCGTTGCCTTTTATGAATATTTCGTAGGTAATCAAGTGATATTGTCGCATCATTTTGTACCTTAAATATAATGCTGTCACTGAACATACACACACACACGCACACTCATATACACACACACACACGCACACTCATATACATATATATATATATATATATCGTTTTCATTTCGTGCATGCATTAAGGAGAATGAATAATTTTAAACGGTGTTAACATTTAATGAGGAGAATATGATACAGTGATTTGTTTATTGTATGCATGTGTGTGTGTGTGTGCACGTGTGTGTGTATATGTGGATGTCTATGTATATCGGTTTCTGGCGGTATTATTGGTTATCTAGAAGGAATGGTCTGATTTTATGGTTATTTTTATCGGTCAAAACTTTGTCATATCATACATTGTCATATTGTGTCAACTAAGAAGTTCATCTTTATCCCACTATTTTGTTAAAATTTGCAAAATTATTTATTTCAGTTCATATATATTGCATATATAAGTGATAATTTTGGATTGATATTGATAACAAACAGAAATACGAAGAGATTGAAGATGATCCAAGTGCAAAGATATAGTTGGGAATATTTTTCCGAATTTGATAACAGAAAGAGAGAGAGAGAGAGAGAGAGGTAGGTAAGAA
>NW_018108277.1:49387-58059 GCF_000183805.2 Loa loa
GTATAACAGAAAGAAGAGAGAGAGAGAGAGAGAGGTAGAATAAATGATAAATATGATGAGCAGATCAATTATTTTTCATTGAATATATTGCACGTGATATAGTACCAATGAAATAATGTTAATTCATTATTAAAATTCATAATATAATAACTTAAATAAAAATATGTGATTAACAAATGAATTGATACATTTTATTGTGAAAGTATAATGTTTCGAAGTTTTATCATCAAATGTATTAAAATAAAATGACATTAATTTGTTATTAAAATTCATAATCGGATGATTTAATGGATTAAATGTATGAAAATGATTTTCATTGTTTTCGAATTTGAGTATTAAATGTTCTTACGAAAAAACAAAGAAGGAAAGAATATAATTTAGCTGATAAGAGAAGAATTACAAATGTACTATATGGTATCAAAGTTTAAATAGAATTAGAATTTATTGATTGATGATTTTAATCTTCGAACAATGCTTAATTTGCAAGAATTTGTCGAAATTTCATTTTTCATCTTTAATAATGGATGAATGTCAAGAATGTTACATTAGGAAATTTATTGATTGTGATAAGCAGGAAAAAAGATGAGTAATTTAAATTAATTTATCAGAAAAAAAAGGTGGAATTATTTAATTATAAAAACATATTAATTTATAATGGAGATTTTTCAAATTTACCAATATAATTTTTTTTATGAATCATTTTATACAAAAATAATTTTCTAGTATATATATATATTTTTTTTATATAATTTTTTCCGACAAATTCGTAAAATATGAATTTATTTTTTGAATTTTTAAAATAATTTTTCCTTGTTCATTAATAAATTGAATGTTATTCAGAAGTTTCATTTTAAAATTAAATTAATGAAGAGAATCCAGTTGAATATATCATATGTGTGTTTTCGTCTAAATTCTAAACGAAATTAGCAAGTTATATGAAAAATTTCATCTTTTTTGTGGTATAATTTTAGCATAAAATGTAAAAATTAAGCCAAAAACAATGATATCATTATTCTTTTTATTACTAAAATATAAAACATAAAATATTTGAAGATTTTGATAACAAATGCATTAATGTTTCATTGAATTTATCACAAAAATAGCAAACCAGTTATTGTATTTGTCATTACTGCCTTATCAACGTTATCACTTTAATTATTGCATTATCAGAATTATCATTCAATTATTTCATCGTTGTGGTTGTAACTTAATTACTATGTTATCAAGGTTGTCATTTAATTATCTCATAATCAGCGTTATCATTCAATTATTGTATTGTCGGAATTATCATTTAATTATTTTGTTGTCATGGTTACAACTCAATTATTATATTATCAAAATTGTTATTTGTTTTTTATCAATGTTATCATTTAATTATATTACATTGTCAATGTTATCGTCTAATTATTTCGTTATTGACGTTATTACTTAATTATTTCGTTATTAACCTTATCATTTAATTATTACGTTATCAACGTTATCACTTAATTGCTGTCAACATTTTCTCTTTCTCTTCATTTCATTTATTTTAAGTAACAAGACAAAATGGTACTTCGTGTTCTAGTAACTGGTGCAGCGGGTCAAATTGGTTATGCTGTGGTGTTGCAAATTGCCAAGGGTGATGTTTTTGGCCCTGGAACGGTATAATTTTTCATTAAATTTTCTTTTTTTTAATAAAAAAGTTATTTTATCTTTATTTTTTTCTTAGCTATGAAATTTTTATTGAGAAATTACAAATGTGACTATTAACGGCTTTAACTTTTCTTTTTTCTTTTTTTTATCATGAAGTCACAAAGTCTATTTGATCAATTATCATAGAGTGACAAGATTTATTTGATTAATTATCATAAAGTGACAAGGTTTATTTGGTCGTTTACCATAAAGTTGATAAAGTTTATCCTTATCTTATTTGGTCATTTATCATAAAGTTGATAAAATTTATCTGGACAGCTGTTATAAAATTTATATCTAATCATTTTAAAAAAAAAGGAATGAAAAACGACAATTTTTTTCAAAAACTAGGATATTTATAAGATATGGTATCCTTGTTGAAATGAAGAAAAAAAAATAAAAAAGGTAAATAAATGTTTCAGCCAGTTGTTCTTGTACTCTTTGATATTCCACCAATGTTACAAGCTCTTGAAGGTGTGCAATTTGAATTACAAGATTGCTCTTTACCAACTTTACAAGGTTATTTCTTACCTATTTGTTCTAAAATTTAATTTAATTTTCATTCAGTTTCTGATAATTTTTCATTTCTCTTTCATTCCGCCTACTTTCATACTTAATTGAATGTAAATTGATAACATTTTTATTCATTATTACAAAACTTCTTTTATTCCTCTCTAATAAAAAAAAATATACTAAACTAACGACCAAGGTATTCATTTGTTTTCTTTATTAATTATTTATTTATTTAATTATTTATCTATCTTGTCTATTTAATTAACTTACCAATTAATTTTTAATTGGTTTACTTGTTTATTTATTTTTTCATTTACTTGTTTTATTTATTTAATTGATTTAGTAATTTATTTTTTAATTGATTTATTTGCTCATTTACTTGTTTATTTATTTAATTGATCAATTATTTTATTTTTTTAATCGATTTATTTGTTTATTTATCTTTTTATTTATCCATTTACTTGTTTATCTATTTCATTGATTTATTAGTTTATTTTTTAATTAACTTATTTGTTTATTTATTTGTTTGTTCATTTACTTGTTTATCTATTTAATTGATTAATTAATTCACTTTTTTAATTGATTTACTTGTTTGTTTATTTGTTTATTCGTTTGTTATTTGTTTATTTATTTTGTTGATTTATTAATTTATTTATTTTTATTTAATTAATTGGCTCATTTGTTTATTTGTTTTTTATATATTTTCGGCTATTGATTAATTTTGATACTGAAAAGTTCGTTTTTTTTTTTTTATAGAAGTTGTTGTGACTGTAAAGGAGGAAGAAGCATTTAATGGTATCGATTATGCTTTTCTTATTGGTGCAATGCCAAGAAAGCAAGGTATGGAACGCAAGGATTTACTTTCTGCAAATGTCAAGATTTTTAAATCACAAGGAATGGCTCTTGCAAAATATGCTAAACCAACCACAAAGGTATTTGTTTATTTCTCTTTTTTATTTAATTATTTATTTGTCTAATTTATTTGTTTGTTCGTTTACTTGTCCATTTATTCACTTATATTTACTTATCTATTTATGCACTTGTTTATTAATTTATTGATTTATTTATTCATTAATTTATTAATTAATTAACTTATTTGTTTATTTACTTATTCATTTATTTATCTATATTTACTCATTTGCTTATTTATTCATTTATTTATTTGTTTGTTTACTTGTTCATTCATTTGCTTATTTATTAATATATTTATTTATATTTATTTCTGTTTTTTATTTGTCTATTTATTTTTTCATCTGTATATTTATTTGTTTAATTTATCCGTCCAGTTTATTCGTTTAATTTATTTAGCTGACTTATTTATTTGTTTATTTAATTTATATATTTATATTTTTACATATCTTCATATTTTTATTGACGAATTGCATTACTTTGCGATATTCGTGAAGATAATGAAAGGGACACAACTTTACAAAAATATAAATTTGATACCACAATGTTATTGTTTAAAAATGATAAATAACCAAATAAATCAATCATTGGTACCATGAAGATACTATATGAGATTAAAATATTGATTAGATTTAGGATATAATTTGATAGAAGAAAAAGATTTATATTTTAGGTTATTGTTGTTGGTAATCCAGCAAATACGAATGCATTTATCGCTGCGAAATTTGCATCTCCAACAATACCAGAAAAGAATTTCACATCAATGACCCGTTTAGATCATAATCGTGCGACATCGCAAGTAGCAATGAAATGTGGTGTTGGAGTTTGTTTTTCATTCATTTCTTTCTATGATAATGAATGACGATTAGATTTAGTATTCAATACTAAGTTATAAATGTTAACGTGAAATTTATTCTGGCAATAATTGCGATCATGAGAGTTATTTGAGAGTTGCGATCATGAAAGTTATCTGAAAGTAGCTATCTTAGGAAGAGTTCCGTTCTCGTGTTTTTTTCCGGAACTCATAAGTTTCAGTTTTGCAGGATTTCAATTTCGGATATACTGTTTAACTTGCTTATATGTATATAGATAGTCCAGCGTGTGGTCTTGATCTTTGCATGGTTTTAGATCGGAAATGTAAAGAATGTAATTATCTGGGGTAATCATTCAAGTACTCAATTCCCAGATATTACTCATGCTAAGGTTGTTAAGAATGGTGCAACACTTGGTGCTTATGATGCTGTTAATGATAAGGGATGGATTCAGGGACCATTTATCAGTGTAAGACTTTTATGCCTTTGTTTTGTACTTTTGTATTTGAATAACGCATTTTCGACGTATGTTAATTTTATGTAAAAAAAAAAGAAGAAATCAATTGTAAATAAGCTTTTTATCAAGTCTTTATAGACTGTACAAAAACGTGGTGCGGTAATTATTGAGAAGAGAAAATTATCATCAGCAATGTCAGCTGCAAAAGCTGCTTGTGATCATATTCGTGATTGGCATTGTGGAACAAAACCGGTATGATGTCTCTTCTTCCTATCATAAAACTGATAATTTTTAATGATTCTAATGAATGATTAAAGAATAGAGGAAGAAATAGAATAGTGATAATTTTGATATAATTTAGCAAATGTGAAAAATTTTTTAAATTATGCAGAATATTTGTAGGATGAATGGGTATCAATGGGTATTCCATCAGATGGCTCATATGGTATTCCCAAAGGATTAATGTTCTCATTTCCTGTCACCATTTCTGGTGGAGAATACAAAGTTGTGCAAGGCTTACATTTGGATGAATTTGCCAAGGAAAAAATTGCTATCACGCAAAAAGTATGATTTACAAATGGAATTCATTTTAACTGATCATAATTTAAGTAATTAGGATAATAATTGATAGGAATATTTGTATGTTATCATTTAATTCATTAATTGGTTGTTAGACTCTACAATTTGCATCATTCTTCCATTCTACAAATAGATATTTTCGCATTTTTGAATTGACCATTTTCATGTTAAAGATTGAAGTTTCATACGAAAGTTGTGGTCTCATGGTAGATTTAATCTTCTTAAAAACTCTTGACTCAAATATCTTCTTTTTCTAGTCTATTAATTGATTTGTTTACTTATATTTCATTAGGTTAGATGTTACATTATCTGTTGTTACTGACTTTCCCTAACCTTTTAATCACAGATGGTCATTTAGTTTTGTGGATTCGTACCAGTGATTTTGTTTGATTGATAGGTTTGACTAAATAGAAATGAAATCTATGGATCGGATGATATTGCCTATGGATATATAATTATTATCAGTTTATAACAAGTATTATTTGCTTGCCACTAAACTTATTACTTTGCTTATCATCAGAATGTTATGCATGAGATTTCCATTATTGGTAGAATTATTTTGCAGGAATTGGAGGAGGAACGTGATGAAGCTCTTCAAGCATGCGCTTAGAAATATTGTTAATATCATCGGTCAGTGTGACATTCAATATTTAATGGATTATTTCAAGAAATTGAAACAAAATTTATTATCACTCTTATCGATGTTTCCTTCACGTATCTCTCAGTATCTGAATTTTTATTCACCTCTATCTAGGTTTCAGTGTAAATGTACTAATCATTCGAATCAATTTGTCAAGATTTTAGAGTTTAACAAAGTCATATTTATTTGGTATTTAAAAAGAATATAAATAAATTTATGATGCGAGAAGCAGTTCAAGTGTTCAGATCAAAATGTTCAGATCAAAGTGTTACAGATCAGTTAAAGTTGTTGGATGAGATTTTATTAGATGAATAGTTGGATTGGAAAGTATCTGATAAAGGATTTGGATAACATTTATAGCATAACAAAAATTATAGTTAATACATTTGAGTTGAAAAGCTTTAGAACAATCTGGGATAAGCCATTATTGAAGGTCATCCGAATACGAGAAATGAATAACCCAGGGAGAGTATCTGATCTAACTTACAACCCTAAAAGGATACACGTGAATGATTTTGCGTGAGCTAACGTTAACTTATAAAGGAAAATAATATATCTCTTCATCTCATTCTTTTTCTTTTTTTTAAATTTAAACTTTTTTAAAACTTGAATCGTTCGTTTTTCATGCTTTAAAGATTTGTTAACGAATCTTGCTAAGAGATATAAAATGATGAAAATATTATGAGAGAATCATAAAGGAATTTACTGGGGGAAATTTAGAAAAGATCTTTGACCTATAACTATCACAGATTTGTAAGTTAAATGACGAATGGATAATGTTTTTATATATTTTTTGAATCAAATTTCAACATCAATATCGATTATCACTTAAGATATCAAAGTTCATTTCGTTTATTCCTGTCAATTTCGCAAAAAAAAAAAAAACTTTTTTTCTGCAATTTGTTATAATTATTATGGCATATAATTCCAATTTTTAATCACTATTTCACATTTCATTCTATTTTTTTCTTAAATTTTTTTTTAGAATTCGTAGATGAGATTTGCCATCTACATAGATCCTTGAAATGTATAGAAATTCATTCAGAGTACGCCAAATGAGAATCTCCTACGTGAGATTTGTCATCTACACAGATCCTTAAAATGTATAGAAATTCATTCAGAGTACGCCAAATGAGAATCTCCTACGTGAGATTTGTCATCTAGATAGATTCTCGGAATGCATAAAAATCCATTCAGAATACGACGAATGCAGAAGAAGCTCCGACGTGAGATTTGCCATTTATGTAGATTTTCAAAACGCACAGAAATTCAAATTCATTCAGAGTATGCCATACGAAGAAGATTCTTTGACATGAAATTTATCATCTCTTAAACAGGACTTTCTCTACTTCAAATATATATTAAACATAACTGATAACTTTGATTAATTAAATTATTTGGAAATGTTTGGGTTAAAACACAAAAATGACAAATGAAATTTTAAATTATTCATAATTTCAAAAAATTTCTAAACTTAATACTACCACAAGTTTATCCAATCCAAATTGAACCTTTTCATTTTTCTTTTTTTTTAATATCAATAAATATGAATGATAAGGAGTATTCGAATAAACTTTTCAATCAGTTTATCAATACAAAATAAGTTACTGAGCAATATGACTTGTTTAATTAAAAGAAGATAAAAGGTTTCTAGCAATTTTATCTAATTACGGAACGTATCTATCAGATTTCTTAATACATAATTAAACAACAATCATGAGTTTTTTTTTATTTGTTAGGTTATAAATAGTACTAATTATTGTTCTCTTTTTCATTTGCATATCGATAATAATTAGTAATTAGCAAGTATTAAGTTAAGAATGCTTTCATTTCTCACTACAGTAATTAATTCTATTTCATTAATTTGTATGAAACTTAAGTATGAATATATATGTCACTAATCATTATATATATATATTGCATTTTTCGTTATAAAAGAGGTCATTAAGGTATTAGTGGAATGATAACCAGTTATATAATTGAACTTTAATGACGACAATCAGAATTGATAATGATTGATGATGGATGTTATTTGCGAGTTCGGTAACCTTTTCATTTTCAGATAATTCATTAATTAATTGTCCGTTATAATGCTTCCAAAAATGATACCATTGTTTGATTGTATTGTGCTCATAACATTTGTTTTATATGTTTATATGGTTTATTTATTTGTTTGTATATTTATTTGTTTATTTGTTTACTCGTTTGGATACTTGTTTGTTTGTATATCTATTTGTTTATTTGTTTACTCGTTCGATATTTGTTTGTTTGTACATTTGTTTGTTTATTTGTTTACCTGTTTAAATACTTACTTGTTTATGTACTTGTTCATTTATTTATTTGTTCATTTATTTATTTACTTATTTACACATTAAATATATGATTGAATAAAAAAATGAATAGATGGTTGAAGAGTAATCATTAAGAAGAGGAAGGAAATGCTCATCAAGAATTATTCAAATTTTAAAAATTATACGAAATTTCATCTTATATCTGTACACTTGTATATGAGTATAAATCAACACTGATTGTAATACTAATTAATATTAAGTTTAGATCAGTACTGATTGTAATATTAATCAATAGTAACTATACAACAATACTGATTGCAGTACTAATCAATGATAAGTACTGATTGCAGTACTAATCAATGATAAATATAGTAATATATACTAAATGATATATAGTACTAATTGTAATACTAATTAACTATAACTACAAATTAATATTAATACTATATTAATGCTAAATACTATATTAATACTATATTAATATACTAATATTAATACTAATTTTCTGTCTAAGAAATAAAAAGGGAGAAGAAACAGATGAATTTAGGTCATTTGCTCGATGTTAGTAGAAATATTTTTAAATATTTCACTAAAAAAAATCGAGAGAGAGAAAGAAATGAAGAGAGAGCGATAGAAAAAAAGAAAGAAGGAGGCCATTGCTCCTAATGATTAAAAGAAAAATTTATTGAAGATAGAAGATGACCTAAAAAAAAGAATTTTTTTTTAAACAATCATCATCATCATCATCATCATCACCATCATCATCATCATCATCAACATCATCATCAACATCATCATCA
>NW_018108277.1:58552-86870 GCF_000183805.2 Loa loa
ATAGTAATATATACTAAATGATATATAGTACTAATTGTAATACTAATTAACTATAACTACAAATTAATATTAATACTATATTAATGCTAAATACTATATTAATACTATATTAATATACTAATATTAATACTAATTTTCTGTCTAAGAAATAAAAAGGGAGAAGAAACAGATGAATTTAGGTCATTTGCTCGATGTTAGTAGAAATATTTTTAAATATTTCACTAAAAAAAAATCGAGAGAGAGAAAGAAATGAAGAGAGAGCGATAGAAAAAAAAGAAAGAAGGAGGCCATTGCTCCTAATGATTAAAAGAAAAATTTATTGAAGATAGAAGATGACCTAAAAAAAAAGAATTTTTTTTTAAACAATCATCATCATCATCATCATCATCACCATCATCATCATCATCATCAACATCATCATCATCATCATCATCATCATCATCAACATCATCATCATCATCATCATCATCATCATCGTTGTCGTCATCTATTCTCTAATGATGTTTCAAATTTTAATTATATGTGAAATATTTTAATTTTTAATTTTTAAAATTTAATCGTTGCATTTGTAAGATTAGAATATATTCCATGTATGCTACAATTCCATTTAATCCTTCTTTTTTCTTTCTATTTATTCATTAAATTAAATTTTCTAAGTTAAGTAAATTCGTTTAATTTAATTCTTTTTTTTTTGAGTTATTAATTAAAACTTTTATCGACTTTTTCCGTTTAATTTTCACATATGTTTAAACATAGATTTCATGAAGAATGATTTGTGAAAAGCTCTATCAGTGTTTTGTTTTTTTTTTTTTTTTCCTTGCAAACGCTACAAATAGAGGTGTATTTTTTCAGTTTTCACAATGGATTTTTAGGTATGTCACAGTGTGGGCGAAATTGTCTCCATCCTTTCCTACCAAAGTTTATCTGCCATGGGTCAACGAGCAAAGGAAAGGATGGTGACAGTGATGTCATCAGGAACGTAGGTTATACTAGAGGACTAAACGAGCTCCATCTGACCGGTTTGGAATTAGACTTGTCTTTCGCTTACGTGATTATCGGGAGGATAGCTGCGTCCATTCTACCAAGTGGACACATTTTCTTCGACCCTTCAGCTGAAAACTGCCTGGCATGGGAGACCGGAAGCCTATACCGCCGCTAGCATAGTTCGTAACCGGATACGTATACCGCCGTCAGCATAGCACGAAACTTCATTAAGACATGCAAGCTTTTCTCCCGCGACAAAGAAGATGTCCACGGTGAAGATATGTATATATATATATATATAATTCTACAAGTTTTTCTTGAAATTAAAAAAATTTTCCGATTTGTTTACTTTTATTTTTAAATTTCATTAACATATAATGAATTCCAACAATATCTGCTTGTAATTTTGTATTTAAAAAAAAAGTGATAAGAATTGGAATAATCTCATTGAAAAGTTATTGAAAAATTAACAAACTTAAAAAAGAAAAAACTTAAAAAAAGTTTAAACTTAAACGTTTTTTTACGTTTTTTTTTAAACTTAAAAAAAGTTTATCGATGATTTAATTCACCAATAAATTTAACTCAGTTATTTTACTCAGTGGCTTAACTCGACAATTTAATTCATTGATAAATTTGACTCGATTATTTAACTCATTGATAAATTCAGTTCGATTATTTAACTCGCTGATAAATTCAACTGATTGTTTATACTCATTGATAAATTTAACTCGATTATTCAACTCGCTGATAAATTCAACTCGATAATTTAATTCGTTGGTTGATATTCAGCACTATAAACCACTGATAGTTTAACAGACAAATGAGCCGAAAGAATTAAACGATATTGATAAAATGACTATGATAAGTTTAATTGTTAAATTTAGCGCCTAATTCGACTCATCATGTATACGCTACTATCAAAAAAAAAAAAAAAAAGAAAAAAGGATAACTAAATTTCAATTTAGGAAAACTTTTGTCCAAAGAATGAATAAATGAATGTCCATCCTCTGTTTGTACTAACGATACAACTATTAGATGATTAAGGTTATGGTACTACTTGATATCTCTAAAAATTCTATGGTACTATTGATTTTCTCAGCAGGTGCTTTATTAATTAAGCTTATATTGTTAAGATCATTCCTCGGTTTACAATGTTAACTGCATTACTTCTGAAATAGAAATAAGGATTAATTCAGGTTCAGGTCATCTGCGCTATTCACTCACGACATTTTAGCTCAGGTTACTAATCATGAGTTCATTGTTGGAGGAATGAAAGAGATAGATGCATTTCATAATGTACCATTTGCGGATTAAGGATGACATGCACTTATCTTTTTACCGTATAAGAATGCAGTGTATGTATTTTGTTCGCTCAATGAAATTTACTCTTCCAGTAAGATTTGCCTGTCCAATAAAATTTGCTTCTCCAGTAAGGCCTTGTCAATAAGATCTTATTTCCACAACAAAATTTTTTTCAGTAAAATTTGGTGCTTTAACAGTATTGCTTTTTCTGTAGGGACTTATTTTTTGCAATAGAATTTATTGACTATGATGAATAACTAAATTTATGCTCTTTTTTGCCGATTACAATGATGTCATTCGAGTGTTCAAATTCAATATTTATCCAGAGAGAACACAATTTGGATAAATATTTTGCAAATAAAGTGGCTTGATTAACATGCTGACTACGATGTAAATAAGAATGAGAGAGAATATGTGTTTGATTTTTAGCATCATAATAATATGAACCAGTTGAAAATATTTACTACTCAAGTAAGGCGAAAACTTTATTTGATATCGAACCAATAGATTTGTAGTTTATTACGAATATTTCTTTCATTCGCTTGTACTACCATCCAATGTAGTACACTTTTTTTTAGTTTTTTATTTTATCGCTCTTTGATTATTCGACTATATTTGCTGTTGTGAAATATGTAAATAATACTCAAAAAAGAAACTATATGCATTAAGTGAGCTGTGTCATTGTCATATTCGATTCTTATTCTGCTTTCACATCTATATGCTCTTTTATTATTCCCCTCCCAAAAATGATCATAAGAAAGCATGGAATGCTTATACCTTTATTTATTTTGTTCCAAAAAAATATTATATCACTAATGAATCAACAATAATATAGGGTTAAGGTAGATAGTTGGTTTTGTTTTTTTCATTTCGTTTGGTAATTGTTAAATGCTTTATTAATGTAATGATTTCTCCCTCTTTATAGCTTTGGGTAAGATTTGAAGTATATGGGAGTCGTCGTGTACTTCAGTTGCAGAATTGTCGCTTCATTCAGTTATTGGAAACGAAAAAAAAAATGCACCGCGTTGTCAACCGATGAATCATGAATCGATCGTTTTCTGCACTTCCCCTGAGTTATAACCATTCTTTGCTACGTTCATTGGCATTTCTTCTGATACTGTTTTGAAAGTTATTGTGATCAAATGATTATCATTATACTGTTGTATTGCATCTCTAATTATTGTAATCACGAATCAGTATCTGATCATCATTTTTATCACTGGTTTTAATGATTACATATTTCAATAAGCATCAAATTGTTATTCAGTTGTTATTTTCGTTACTTGTTAATAAGTGCATATTTTCGTTATCGTGTAATTTAAATGATGTATTTCGCAATTCTCGCCCTTTCGTTATTACAAATGCATTATATTTTTCGAAATTTTGTTTTTTGGTATTAATGTAATTGATTTTTGTTTTTATAGATCAGAATATGTTGATGAAAGCGATTTTATTGCTGGTCATTACTTTGATTTCGCTTTGTCAATCTGCTAGCCGAAATTTGATTACACTAAACGAAGAAACATGGACCGACATATTGAACGGTGAATGGATGGTTGAATTGTAAGTATTTTTTTTTTCAATTGATGGATAATTGAAAATGTGATATAATGAGTCAAGTCTACCACTAAGCTAACTCTTTTTTATATTTTCTTATGCCTCTTATTTATAATTTTCTTTTGCAATACTTTCATTATGTTTGTGTCCTCATTTTCGAACCTGTGTCCCTATATGTCAACTCTCTGAGTCATTTAACCTTGAGCATTCTGTTTGTAACTTCATAGACGATACACACTTGTGTTTTACGGATATATACTTCAAAAAAAAAAGGAAAAGAAAAAAGAGAAATTGGATAACTGTATTGTCGCGAACATATTTCTCCACGGTTCTTCGGAATATTTGTAATTATCGAAAATAGTTTGTCGAAGGCTTATGCAAAGGGTTTAATTTTTCTGTTTTTATAGCCGTAGTAGAAAATTTTTTGTATTTCTTTTATACTTGTGTTGCTTTTTTGCAATTCCCTTCTTTATTTGAAAACCATTTCAGTCATGCCCCATGGTGTCCAGCTTGCAAAGATTTACAAAAAGCATGGCATGCATTTGCCGACTGGAGCAAGGATCTTAATATCAATGTTGCTGAGGTTGATGTTACCGTAAATCCGGGATTATCAGGCCGTTTTCTTGTTACTGCACTTCCCACCATCTACCAGTAAGTAATATCTTGTTCTGTTTTTCCATGACGTTATCTCATAAGCAAAGCCATAACTTGACCGGCATCAAATAATGTTTTTTTAGTGATTTTCCTTTCTTGTTTTCCAAGTGTAGTTGTGGTTGATGTGGACCGATAAGGTTCTTTTGTGTACTAATACTGGTACAGCAGTTTCCAAATTTTGAAAATTTTTCATCTGTTTTAAAAGGAGGAAAAGAAATGAAGGGAGAGGCACTGTTGGCTATACGTAGCTTGTTAAGCTTTTAAATTAATAGTTCTAGAATTTTATTTAGATAAAATCTGCACCGTAATGTAGATAAATTTTAGTGTGAAGGACGGTGTATTCCGTGCTTATGCAGGACCTCGTGACAAAAATGATTTTATCAGTTATATCGAGGAAAAGAAATGGACCTTCTATGATCCTATTCCAAACTATAAGTATCCAAGCTCACCGCAGTAAGCGTCTTGCTTGTTTGTGGTAGTAATTTTAGGGGGATTTTCGAATAATTCACCGTTATTATAAGTTCTAATAATTGATGATAGTTTGATGATCCATTCATCTTAGAATTTCTTATTACAAAAATATGCAAATGGATATTGTTTTCTAACCATGAATTGTTAGTTTTTGGTATAAACGTATTTATTTTAGGATGTCAGTAGTGGCTTGGTTCTTCAAATTATCGATGTTTGTCCGTGACAAGCACAACTATTTAGTTGACGAGGGTTTGTTCTTTTCATACTTTGTTTTTAAATTTGTCTTTGCCTAATAATTTTCAGGAAATTTTTATTCCTGAATCACTTTTTCATTTTTAATGTCATTTCTAGTGGTATTTTTAGTAAGTTCTAAAGGAATTTTATATTATTAGCTAGTCGCTGAGCCATATCAGTTATACAATGTCTCAGTCAGACTTTAGTAAAAGCTCCGAAATTTCTGAGGAGCATGAGATCGAAAAAATTAATGCAAAAAAAACAGTGAAGCCGAAATTCCACTCAGTTCAAGATTTCAAAGTCTTACTGAAGTATTTTTGAAATTAATGAACCTATCTTTAGTGGGTATACCATCGTGGGCCTCATATTCCGTATTTGCTGGTATAACTTTGGCTTTGGGCTGTATACTTGGATTTTTCATTGTCTGTATCATTGATCGAGTTTTTCCTACTGGTGAACAACTTCCTAAAGCGGAAAAGAAATCAACAAAGAAAGATCAAAAAGCTAAATCTAAAAAGGTATAATTTCATTATTTTCATCTATGGAGCTAGCTGGCCAGAAATCGTGGGACAATTTTTTATAGAAATTTTCGATTATAATATGTTTAGGGGCTGCTGGATTCCTTTAACCAGTGGCAAAATTGATTTGGTGGTTACCGAAGTCAATGTTAGTAACTGAAGGTGTTTGAAATTAGCTTCTGAAATTAATGTGCTCTTAATGAAAATGATCCGTCTCGCAGGAATATTGTCATTTTAATTTTGATGTTTTTATAACTTGTGAGCGAGTTTTAAAATTTGAGAACTAGAATTTTCAGTATTTTCTTATAGTTCATTATTTGGATAAGGGTGAATTTGCAAAAATATTGCTTAGGTTTTGATTTCCTCTGTCCGAAAAGTCTTGGAATCTGTTTTTTAATGAAAACATAACCTTGAGGGACTAATTCTATTGTTTCCTTGACAGAGTATCATTATTTTTTCCTGAATGTTCATTTGAATATAAGCGATTCGTACTTTGTTTTCTTTCAGTAATATTAATCCGCCATCATTCTTTTATCACACTCTTCCCTTCTCATCCGAATGATTCGTTTTGCAAATATTTAAAAAAAAAGAAGACTTTATAGGATGAAGGGAAGAAAAAAGACGACGATCAGTCACAGGATGAGAGGAACTCTCAGGACGGTCCGTGTTCCTTTCTTAATTATTCATGTTTAGCTTTATTGTATGAAAATTTAAGGTTCTCGTATTCATTTTCTTATATTCGAAAGATAAAATATAGCAGCTGTTCAATAGAGGTTTAGTATGTGTTGCATTCGGAGCTCAAATTTTAAAAAAACAAAAAAGAAAAAGAAAAAAAATGAGATCCATGATAGGATCGAAAATGCAAATTTTTGGATTAAATGATTTTCATAATGCGACATATTTGATGGATATTTAAACGGGTTGTTTTTAGAAGAATCAGCCGATGAAAGTATGCGAAATAGGAAAGGTGCCAAGAGTGAAGCAAAGAAGAAAAAGTTATTTAAGAGTTAATCAAAATATTCATTAAAATATTATTTGAACCACTTCGATCCTTATACAGTGCGAAAGCGGTCTTAAGGAGCAGTATACTTGTTCGCTAAGTAATTTATGTTCGCTTACGGTATTAGCGTTGTTGTTGTCGATTCACATCGATGAATTTGCTATTATCACTTCCTTATGTTTGTTCAATTTCTACGGATCTTCCGAAGGAATCCGTTATCTTTCTCTCTTATTTGTATTTAATTTTTTGTTGATAGCATTTTACGTATTATTACTAGCATATATCAGTTGTTAATTTTTCAACTCTACTTTTTTCTCATTTCTATAGGCTTGTTCATCTTAGTAATTTATTATTATTATTATTCTAAAAATAAAGGCATATTCGTAGTTATTTGTCAGTATGAAAACTTCATAAAGAATTTTATATTACCCATTATCCCGTTTCTTTAGGAAAATATTGCATTGAAATAACTTATTTATGTGAATATGATGTGTAGGATTTGAAGTCCTATTTGTATTCATGTATCAATACGTAGTGGTTTCTTTACATTAATACGGCATTCAATTGTAGTAACTTTATACATGTTAAATTCATGTTAAATTCAGGCTAAAAGAAAATGTTTATCATCTAATTTTGTAAAAATAGATCGAAAACTAGATCAAAATAGATCAAAAACTTGCTTAAGCAAGTTAATTTGCATAGCCGTATAACTGTTACATTCTTTTCATTCTATGTAGAATGCATTTTTATTCATTACGCTATGACCTGTCTGGTTTGTTGCACTCCGCCCTAGATGAATGATTGGCTTAATTCATTACGCTATGCCTAATTAGGGTTTTTTTTCTTGATTAAGTAACTAGAAACTTTTTTCTAACTAACGTGGAATTGTATTCCCTACAATGTTAATTTTGCACCTTGTATCACTATTACTTTATTTTTGGAAAAAAGTAGTGCTCTTTTTATTATTTTATTTTATGTTTATGATGGAATTTCAATTTTTTCATTCCTTTCTATATTGTGTCATTTTATGTCATTCCTTTCTGTTTTGTATGCTTACTTTTCATTTGCTTATTTTAATCCTACCAGTTAAAGTTATGAAACTTCATCATCTAAGCGATGAAAATAAATTTTTTTAGCTTTTCTATTCGAAGTAGTCTTTTAGAGCTTTCGGTCATATTGAACCGTTGGTAACATTTTAACATTACAAATTTTTTGTTAGAAGAAATGAAATAATTGTACTGATATTCCTACCAGATTCAATCAGTATATATACATTCAAAATATGCTCGAAGTTTTAATTAAGGTCGGATTTCTATTTTATATTCCCATGCTACTGCTAAATATTGAATTGAAAATGTCAGCTTGTATCAAACCAAATTTCTCTTGTGTACTGAGAAACATACCACATGGTTAAATTAGTTAGACTTTTTACCGGCTTTATATCCTTCATGATAGGAGTTAGGTAGCATTCTTTCACTGAATAATTATTTTCTATGGAGAAAAATAATCCTTGATAATATAGGTACTGGAGAATTCAGTTATTAAGTATGTTGATTTTCAGGATTAAAGGCAATGCCGAGTCCTGCTCAATGGCTTCCACTAGAATCAAATCCGGAAGTGATTACAAATGTAAGAATTTCATATTTCACAGATGAAAGTTAACTTTTTTTTCTTCTGTTTCTTATGCTTGGTCATTGCAAGGTGTTGTAATATCATTAGGTTCCTCTCGAAGTTGTCCGAAAAATTAGTATGCAGTGATATTAGATCAGTTTCCTGCGTAGTTTTTTGATTTTTCCTGTTCGGAATAGGGCGGGAAAGCTTTGATCGGTATTATAGATTATAAAAGATATCAGTAATAGTTTCTTTTCTTTTTTTTTTACACAACCAGGGCAAGACGTTCACGGGATGGGAGGAACTCTCCTGGCCACAATTTGAGAGAGCTGAATGATTTTAGGATCATCAAGAGAATTGGGTCAAAATCTAACCGTTGCAACGTTAACCCGTAGACTATAATGATTTTGGGAGGATACTTATCGTGCATGAAAAATATTTTTCATTAACATATTTTCACTTAGCAATTACTGATGATCGTCTCGTGAAAATAGATGATAAATATAACATTGTTAAAGTGAAATTATATTCCTTGCTTAATGTTTTTTTTTCCAATTCTAGTTTATGCACAAAATTGGTGTGGAGAAAGGAGTAGAATGTGTGGATATATACAGTTTTGAGGATGATATATTGGCTTTCATACCACGACCGTGTTATGCGGTTATGTTGTGCTTCCCGATGGTTGACAAGGTGTTGTTTCTTTTTTGCTAAATTCGAAGTAGTCTATGATAGACTATAAGCTAGTTTTTGGAATAAGTGGGTTTAGCTTCTAGTCCTTTTTGGCTCTTTCTTTGTCATTAGACCTGAACTTTGCTTTTTTTCCCCGTGAAATTCCAGCCTCAAGTCTTTGATAAATTTGATTAAGAACTCTCTTTCTAAAAAACGAAAAAAACGAACTTTCTCATATGAGTGGATTGTTTAGGTTGATGAAATCATGCAACCTATCTATGAAAAAATGAAAGAGGAAGGGAGCGTAGTACCAGACGGTATCTTTTTTATGAAACAAAAAATATCAAATGCTTGTGGAACTTTTGCGCTGATTCATTCGCTTGCCAATAATCAAAACAAAATTAATCTTGGTTAGTTAATGTCAATTTCACTGTTACAGAAAATCCCATTCCTGAATATCTATCAATTTTGTAAGTAAATTTCCGTTGTTATTTCGTTCGGGCTTTGAACCTTTCCCTCTCAAATTTGTAGTCATGTTTTACTTCTCTTCCAATGAAATTTTCAATTTTTTGCTAGAAAGGAAGCGAGGAAGTAGAGATGTATTGCGCGCTTTTATTATAATAGTTTGCGTTATCAAATAAGGACGGATCAATGGAATAGAATTAAACACAATTTTTTCTAGATATGTCTTCGAAATCACAAAGATCAAAATGCCGTTTCACGGTTATGGAATCGTATATCTACGTAGGTTTATTGAAGGTGATGGATCACTGAAACAATGGTTAGATAAAGCAGTATCATTGGGTGTTGAAGAAAGATCTGATTCGTTGGCCGAAAACTCAACACTTGCGGAAGCTCATTATGACTGCGCTCGAGGTGGTGAGACCGATTCGAGCGCGCCTATTGACCATCATTTCATCTGTTACCTTAACTATGGGGATAAACTGCTCGAACTTGGTCGGTTATTTGTTTTAAAAAAAGAAAAAAAGTGTAAATCTTGGATACTACATCGCAGGCTTATTAGTTCTTTCTAGATTATTTTTTTCTCAGTAAGCTCCAGAAATAGGTCGGATAATGAACGAAATCTTGAAATTGAGGATGTTTTATATTTGGAATTGGAAAACACCATAATATTAAAGTTCACAAATTTTGCAGATTCTCGTGCTCCATCTCCTCGTATTTGTGGTTTGACCAGCGATGCAACGTTCCTGAAAGATGTTGGAAATTCCTGCAAGACATTGATGAACAAATTGGACAACATATCATTTAGTGCGCTTGCTATCGTTCGTGCGTCCCATTAATTGCTGTTCGGTTTTGTCTACTGTATAAGCTTTTTGTGGCTTGCTTCAGTATGTTATTTTGTAATTTCTCTTCCCTGCACATATCTTTAGCAATTACATTATGAACTGATTATGTCATCTTTTTGCACCATTTTGCTTATTTTTCGCTGTTATTATAACTGATAAATGCTATTTGTGACAAAATATTGTTACATCTGTTAGCTAACATCTTTAATTAACAGGATAGAAAAGACGATGTACACTAATGGAAAGGAATCATAAGTCTAAAAGATTAATCGATAACGAAGTATCATGACGATGCGATATATAATCGGCACATCCATACTGCCTATATAACTCTTTATCACTTCACATCGAAAATTAGCTAGTTATAGATTTGTCAGACTTAACTAATTAAGGTCATCAATCCTTTGTAGTGTTTGGCAAATACAAGTCTTATAGATACATGTTTTCTGAGATTTCTGACTAAAATTCCCTTATATTTTACCGGTTATTCTGGCAGTTATCTTTGCGACTGTGAGCCATTTCAAGCTATGTTGATATGATGATTAGAACTCTTTTTTCTTCCGAAAAGATCTACTTTGTAGTTAATGCCATGAAGAACTCTCGGGATATCTCGTGGTTGAACAACTATGCTCTTGTTTTTGAAAGAGCAAAGAAGGGATTACTGATTTGTCCAGATGCTTGGAATGATCCAAATATCCGATTATATATTTATTCTCGAATAGCATTTTGTTTCCACTCCTAGTTTACGATATGTAGGTAGATCCTGTGTAGTACAGTATACTCCCTTGAGTATTACAGTACCCTTCGTAATTAGCACAGATAGAGGGGGAAAAAGTTACGGTTTTCAAGTTTTGTAGAAAAAAAATAATCATTATTAAAGAATATGCTGATAAAGAGATGATGGTTCATCAGAATCTCAAAAATAATCTTATTTTTAGACACTTGATAAAAACCTCAAGACAATCATAAGCTTACGATCAATTAAAGCACGCTTGAATAACTCATAGGTTTGGTAATTTAATATTTCCTCTCGTTGTTTATTCTTGAATTAAGCTAAATTAATTAATTATTAATCACTTTACAGTCAGTTAGTTCATAACAGAACTATTAGAAAACGAAAAATGATCGAATGTTGGAAACATTCAGGTAAAAATGCTAAATACATTTTATGTCTCAAAAAAACACAATTTTGATTGGTCAATTTCAACAACAATCATTTTGTAATTCATAAATGATTTTTGATCAATTTATTGAAATATAATAGCATGTAAAACCATACGGCAAATAGTTTAAATTTTTTGTTACCCAAAAAAAATTACACTAAATACTACCAAAAACAATCTAATTAAAAATTCTAGCAATAATTATATAAGGAAAATAATGGTATTATAGAGTTATACAGTATGATATTATTCAATGATTGCCTTAATGATAACATATTGCGGCATACTGTAGTCAACTGTCGTTCAAGAGAAAAGACGGAAAAATTACAAAAAAGTGTTTAAATTAAAAAAGAAATGAACGAATGTTCAGTCCATTCGCAATTAATTAATTCATTAATTGCAAATGTTTTTATAGTTCGCTTTTTTTTTCTTCCACTTATTTTAATTACATTTGTTAAAATGGGAGTCATAATTAGTAGATGATGCTGATCAAATTAATTAACAATCTTTTACTAAGCTAGATTATTAATACAGTATTATTTATGAATGCATCCTATATATGGATGGAATCTTTCGAATGATTAAACGGTAAATTATGCATTCATATTTGATATTTTCTTTTTTCTTATATCAATTATTCGTTAATTTATCTCTTGTTTCATTAATTATAATTTTGAAAAATTCATTGATTATTTTTCAAAATTTATTTAATTATTTTTTATAATTGACATCTGTTTACGTGCATTTATAATTAACAAATTACTTGTCATTTTAAATTTCTGCCTCATTTTTCTCAAATATCAATGTTTTAGGCATTTTCTAGTATTTAAAATGATGTCTTTATGAGTGACAAAGAACAACAAAAGAAAACTGGATTATGCTTTCTTCGTTGAGATTGGTAGTGATAGTAATTATGATGATAATAAAGAGTTAAACCATGCTCATTAATAAGTGGTAATAATAATGGTTTTGATGATAAGATGAAAAGTTTGACTATGCTTCCTTACTGATAATTTGTTAATATACGGCTGATAGAAGACAATAAACCCAGTTATTATGATGATAAAAAAAATGGTAGTAAATGATAATAATAAAGAAAAGGAAGAAGCATCCACTTATAAGATGATGCTAAAGCATAATCATATCATTTATCTTTTCATTACATAACACTTAAATTTCAATTTATCGTACTATACTTTATCTACTTTATCGATTTTGAATATTTAAATATTTCAAAAAAAATTTTTTGAATATTTAAAAAGAGTTACATTTTAAATTTAAAAAAGGAAAATTAAATAAAATAAAATATTTTATCAATTTAGACAACGTCAACTTACCCATCTTTCAAATGGTAATTTGGTTTATTGTATCGTATCAATCGTATGACTAATAGTGTCATCGTTCTAGTCGTTCCACTTTCATCAATTCATGCATTCATTCAAATGATACAAAAAAAAAATGGAAAATTTTTAATTAAAAGGAATTTGCGTTTTTCTTCTTTCTTTTTACATGCTAATTTTTTTTTTTATGGTTGTAGTTTTTTTTTAAGAAAATATTTCGTGAACTTATACTTTACATACATGCAAATAATGAATTGCATGATGAATTTCAAGCAAATACCTTTTCTGTTTATTTTTTTTGTTTGTATGTTTATTTGTTTATTCATTAATTTGTCTGTTTGTTTACTCGGTCATTTATTTATTCGTTTATTTATTTACTTATTTATTTATTCACTTATTCGTCAGTCCATTCATTTATTTGCTTATTTATTTATTCATTTATTTACTTATTTGTTCATTTATTTATTTATTTATTTATTTATTATACATTTATTTGTTTACCTGTTTACTTGTTTATGTACTTATCTGTTTATTTATTTATTCGTTTATTTATTCATTCATTCATTCATTTATTTATTATACATTTATTTATTTACCTATCTATTTGTCTACTTATTTAGTTGTCTGTTTATTTATTTATTCATTTGTTTATTTGTTTGTTTGTTTTTTTGTCTGTTTGTTTGGTTGATTGGATGTTTTTTTGCATATTTGTCTTCCTTGTATTATAATCATATATTTATAATTTGGACACAAATCAGCCCAGTATATGATTGTTTATTTCGTTTTGTTTTCGGGTGTATTTATTACATTTAGATTATTTCATCAAAATCATTATCCACACATTTTTGATCGATGATATATTTAAAGTTTTAATTGTTTACCTGCTATCAATTAAATCAGCATAAACATTAGCTAATAATTTATGAAAATGAAGATATTACCATTTTAAGCTTTAGCACTTTTTGAATTTAATTTCTTTTTTTTATTTTTTTCAGTCTCTTGATGTACACAAAAGCATATACATCCTTATATAAACTTTATCACAATTAACTTGAAAAAAAATAATTTAAAATGTCACAGTAATTTTTATGTATTTAAATTTTTTATTGTTTACCGACAATCAATTAAATTGTGGGAAAAGCAATTATAATATCTCCGAGAATTTCATACCGTTATTCGAGATTTAGTCATTTTCTTCTGTGCATTTTGTTATAATTGCATTTCATTTCCAATTGATTTTCATTTCTATAGCAAACAAACTGATTATTCGATATCTAGTAAATTCAGTACATCTATACTCAATATTTTAAATCATGTGCAATAGTAATTAGCAAAAATAAGAAATTTTGAGAAGGGGAATTAAAATTTCTTCGAGAATTTCATATCATCAATCGAGATACAGTTATATGCATATGCAAACCATATAGTTAAAATGATCTTTTTTTTTGACATTGATGCTATATACTTCCAGAATGAATGATCAAAGTATTAAAAAAATCAGATATTCCGAAAAAATATTTAATTCATCATTTAATTCATTGAAAGGTTTCCATTCTTAGGAAATTTGCTATGCATTTGAAAATTTACATACTCATTTGGTATATAACAAGTATATATGGTATATTAATTAGTAAACATATATCAGTTAATCAGTTAATGGATGACGTCAATGAATCGATCAATTGGCAAATAAGTGAGCAAAATCAGTCAATCAATTAATCGATTCATTCATTCATTTATTCAAATCGATCAATGAATCAATTAATCATAAATTAGTTAATTAATCAGCTTATTTTATTTATTAATAGTCACGTATTTTCCTAATACCATATTCATTTGATAGTATACTGAAATGGATAACCAATGCATATACAAAAAAAAAAAAAAATACGAGATGATATCGATCTTTTAATCTTTTATTTGCCCGATCAGATTATTATCTTTTCTTTTTTTTTTATCAATACATAGATAAGATAAGTAAGATGATCTCCCCGACTTTTCTTTCTTTTTTTTTTCATCAATAAACAATGTAAGTTAAAGTAATAAAGTGAAATTGGCGACATCTGAATGATTGGGAAAGACGAATGACAGGAATGATAAAGAAAAAAAAATGGGCAAAAGTATTTGAAATAATTAAAGGGTAAGAAGAGGAAGTGAAAGAGAGGGATCAAAGATCATTCATTCTACATAAATTTCTGATTCTTCTTTCCAACCAAAAATGAAATACCTAATTTTATTGTTATAAATTTTTTTCATTCCTCTTTCTTTCATGCCATTACTTCTATTCGTTCTATTCGTTTTTCTTTTTCTCCCACTCTATCCTAATTATTCAGTAATTAGTTAGCTTAATTTCTCATAAAAGCTATCAATAGGTTTTTTTAAAATGGAGAGAAAAACTTATCTATTTGGTAGTTTTTCAATACGGACAGAAAGAGAGAGTTTGATTGGATTAAGCTTTTGTTTAATTGATTCGTTTAGTAAAAAGGCAATTAATTGGCGATAGAAGATAAAAATGTTAGTTAAAAATTAAAAATGATAGTGGAATAATTCATGCTAGAGTAAGAAATTTGTTATCAATGGAATTAGATAAGTGACGGAAAATATTAGTTAACTAGTTTAAATAACAAATATAATCAATAGATTGGTACAATTTCTTCTTAGCTATAAACTGGATTGTAAAAAAAGAATGTGCTAGTTATTTGTGCCTAATTAAAACAAGTAAAAAAAGCAAAGTAAGCTAATTATTAAACGTTGCAAGACAAAAGACTTTTGTTTTGAAACAAATTAATTAAACAAAAGCGATAAAAATATCCAATTTTTAAAATATAATTTCAAATATTTAATTGTTTAAATATTTTTAATTTCCAGAATGAAACTTCGTAATTCGCTAATTAATATGCTAGGTGAATTTATTGGTCTTCATAAAACACCCGATTTCAAATTGAATGCTCAATCATCACAAGCTATTATTGAAGCAGTAGCTGCAGAAACAAGACGTTATTCAATATCAATGAATTATCACTCATCAGATAATAGTGTCACCAATTTTTTTTTCTTTCCATATAACTTAGAAAAAAAATTGAAGTAAGTGAAGCAAATGAAATGAATTAAGAAAAAAGTAAGTGAGATTGGAGTGAAGTAAGTTTTAAATTATGCAAAAACCATACTTTAATTTGATAATGAAATATGTGGTATAAATGATGGAAATTTGCAATCTATCATTATGATTATTAGTGATTATTCATAAATTGTAAGTATTATTAGTGCCCTTATCTGTAACTATTACAGATATATGCAGCAGTGCATCAACGATCATTCTCGACGAATAGTATTCATGAAAGTAATGAATTGATAAATATGAATCCATCATATCGACGCCTTTCAGAGCCCACTTGTTTGCCGTCACTTACGCCACCCAGACGTCGTCATATTGAGCAACGATTGCACGTACATTCTCGTTAGTTAGTACTGTATTCAGTTTTGTATTGATTAAATTTACCATACTCGTACAGCACAAACGTCACTCTCATCATCAATAATCATATTTACTGTATATTATTACAATTATACAGAATTTGGTATGGTACCGTAATCATCAAGATTAGTCCATTAAAGTGGAATAATCAAGTTTTGTGTATTATCATAATCAGTAGGCTTGCTACAATTACATTTCCATAAAATACAATTATATTTTCATGGTAACGAAGTGATTAAAAACTACGATAAAAATTCGAAGATACTGTAATAGTTATGGAAATGTCAATTAGGTGATGCTTAACGGATAAGACAGGAATTTCTCCCCAGTTCTTTTTTTTTAATGAAATTTGTCAAAAGAATTAAGAAGAGAAAAATTCCACTAAGCAAGGTCATTAATTTGACAAAATTTCAAATTAGTTTTGTCAGCAAATTTTTTCCGACTAAAAAAAAGTGAAAAAAAGACGAACAATTGAAATTGTCAACATTTTGAGCATTATCTCAATAATTTATTTAAAAGTAATTTTAACTTCAAACATTTGAAAAAGAAAGATTAAAAAGTGTAAAAAAAAAAGAAAGAATGATATTAGCCATAATATGAGTTATCAGAAAAGAAAGAAACTTTCAACTGGTTTTCCTTTTCTCTTTCTCTCTCACTTTCTTTTCGATCATAAATTCTAATAATGATTGGTTTTCCATTCCTTACAGTTACAATGCTAACTTTTCTCTTATCTCATTTAAAATTTAAATTTATAAAAGAATTTGGAATTTCTGAACATTTCCATCGTTTTTTCTTTTCTTTTCCTTTTTTAGCTGCAGTATTTTCTCCTCTTTCATTCTTTTTCCAGTAAATTTATCTCTCGATTTTTCATTTTTTAATTCAATTCCCGTGAAAATTTCATTTCCTACTTTTACTGCTTTTAAATTAATTGGAAAAAAATCTTAACTGGGAACTTTGGGACTTCATTTTGAGAATATTAATTGGGGATTTTTTTTTTTGGGAACAAATAATTAGTTTTTGCAACAGATTTATTTCAACAAATAAATTTCATTACTCATTTAAAAAAGTGGAGGAAGGGAAAAGGGAAGAGAAAAACGGAGATGAAGAGTGGAAAAAAAAACAGTTTTATCTTAATTTTCAATTAAAAATCCAAAACTGGTAATTGATGTGTATGGCTGCAAATGAACATTAAACATTGTGCTAAATTTTAATTAATTAACAATTGAAAACCTCCAACCTTCTAGAAAAAAATTTAAATTAGTGAATTACAAATTTAACCTGAAATAAAGAAATTTTTACAGATAAAAAGAAATCACGAAAACAGAACATACTGAGCAGTTTTTTTGGAAGAGATGATAAGGAAGTAAACATTGATAATGATACGAATGATCGACGATCAAAAGGACACACCAGACGAGATTCTGAAACATTTGCTGCGGGGTACTCAAATAATTTGAATACCATTAATACAAGGTTGTAATCTATAAGTAATCGGTTCGAATACTATACGAATATATTCTATAGGTTTCACTTTATTTGTTGATTAGAATAGGAAAAAAAACTGGGAAAAATATTTTAAAGAAAAAACAACAAAACCAAAAATAAGTAATTTGCCTGTTCTAATTAACTTTTATTATAAATAATACAAATAATGGTCCATTCTTATGACCTGTCAACTTCTGACATAAAACAAGTTGTGTGTGTTCTGTGAATAAAAATTATCATTTGTTCATTTGATTTAATTAAAAAAATTTACATAAATGGGTAAAAAATATTGTGGCCAATTTGAAGTCGAATGTATCGAATGATTGATCTCTTGCCGTCTCGTATCTTTATTTCTTTGTATTTATGATTTTTAATAAAAAAACCTATCAATTAAAAGTGCGGCCATAATTAACACAGCATATCGTTCAATTATTGACTTCGACAGAGGGTTTTTTTACAAAAATTACCGTGTAACAACTTATATTGATTATTTGTGTGTTCCTGTGTGTGGTACCACATATCAGTCACTGATAAGTGGTACCATACACTCAACATTTCATACCACTTATCTACCTGTGGTGCCGTCTAAATACGGTATTTCACATCAGTTATCTATCTGTGGTACCATATATCTATCATTCATCTATATACGGCATTTCATATTACTTATCAGTGGTACCACATATTAGTCATCCAAACACAGCATTTTATGTTGATTATTTATCAGTGGTACCATATACCATACACTTAAATATCGCATTTCATATCGATTATCATCCACGATACCACAAGCTAATCACCTAAACACGATACTTCGAACCAGCCACCTCACCGTGGTATCTTAAATCATGATCAGGCAAAGTTCACAGTAACATCGGAAATGACCGGTGGTACTTTGCGGTTGGACAATTTTATAAGATTCATCTCTCTTACTGCGTCTGTATTGGTTCGGGTTGTAAGGCAGGTAGGGACACTGACTTGGGTCAAAAGGTCAAGAGGGGTCAAACGAGGTTACAAAATGGATCACATTGGACTAGATTTTTAGGCTGTGTATTACTTAAACTTTAAGTATGATATTCAAGTATGATGTTATGTCTGAAATTTATTCATAAGTTTTGTACGTTTTAATATTAAATAAACAAATTTGCAATTTATATGTTTAATTCGAAATAAATAAGAATTACTTCAATGAATACATTTCAGTGTTGGCATATTAGTTTTAATTCTTAATACAAATACTAACTATTGAAGAGATGCAACATACAAGAAAAGCCTTGGGTTGTTTGTATGGACAGGTAATCGGTGATTCATTAGGATCGCGGTATGAATTTCAACCTGCCTCAGTAGTTCAACAAATGATAATCAATGATTCGGTACAGTCTTTCCTACCGATGATTGGTGGTGGGCCGTTTCAATTATTACCAGGACAGGTTTCTTTATCTCTTTATCATTATTATTTTTATTGTTATTCTTATTGCTTTTATCATTGTTATTATTTTTTTATCACTGTTGTTATATTGATATTCAGCCATGCAACTTTCTATTGCATTACCGATAATTTCATTAGAAAATTGCAATAAGATGGATGTGTTATCCATTTTCAAAATCATCATTTCCAAAATTATATCTTGTTTTTCTCATCCTGAAGAAAAAAGAGCAGTAGGAGAAGGAGAAGAAGACAGAATTCTATTATTCCAAGAAGATATTTGGTTCGTGGAATTTTGGAAAATTTATAAATTTGTTTATAGCTGTAATTGATTGATCGATAGTTTCATTTTGTAAAGTTTTGAAATGTTAATAAAAGTCAATAAATCTTATTATCGCAAGTTATAACCGAAAATAAAATTATGAATGTGAAGAAAAGCTGGAAATTTGAAGATATTCCTGCAAAAAAAGAAAAAAACTTTGGTGGTCCTACAATAAGGAAAAAAACAAAAAAATGGAATAGTTTCTTTCTTTGTTAAATCGATCTTTCTTTTCCAATTAAAAGTATCATTTCCAATGCTTAGTATTTGGAAATGATTAAATGAACTTTTCGGTAACGGATGATTCTGAAATGGCTCTTTCGTTGGCTTCAAGCTTAATCCGTTGTGGTACTTTTAATGCTGCTGATGTTGCTTGTAGCTATGTATTCTGGAGTCAGTCTAAACCACCGGATATTGGGAAGGCCACTCGAAATGCGCTAACTATTGGTATCCGAATTTACCATATTATTTACTACTATGCCGTTAAAGTTATCAATCCGTCTCGTAAATCATTAATTGTTAGTTAGTTTACCAAAATTTTGAAGTAGTGCAGGATGCTATGACATGGTGAAATTAGTAATTTTTCCAGAAATTGTGAACAATTAAGTAAAGAACCGAAGGATGAAAACGAAAACTTTGATTGTTTTGCAGAAATACTTGGAACTTAAAAAATGACCTTTTTTTGTCATTAGTATGTTTCAACTATTGAGATTTACAGGGAGATATTTGCCGCCTAATTGGCACCATGAATTGAATGATGTCGAGAAAGAAGGAATACATCGGGAAGTATTAAATAATGTAAGGAATTATAATGTTGGCAGTTTAAGTAATGGTTGCCTCATGCGAATATCACCTTTAGCTATCTATTCTGTCAATATTACATCCATACGACGGTAATTTTTCATGTTTCTGATTGAATATAATTGATTGTTATCAATTGCATTTAATCAGTAGTATTGTTAATCCCGTTGAACATTAGATTTTTTTTTTTCATTTCATCAAGTGTTTAATAAGAAATTGCTAATAATTCAAAGACTTGAAGAAAAATTAAATGACTTAATTTTTTTCACGTGCAGATTTCAAAAATTTCAAAGAAGTTACTACTTCAATTAATATGTTTATCCAATTTCTTCAATATTTATGTATTTCAAGTTACTCAACAAAGTGACATTCTACTTTTCTGCAAATCTTTTCCTTACTAATTGATGATTGGTTGCCAGTTATAATCGATTATAAGTCAAATTTGGGCATATGCAAGCTAAAAATGTACAAGCAATTTGTGTTAATTATACTGTGATAGTTTGCAGTTTATTTGTTAACAATTTTCGCAAGATTTTCCGCAGTGATTTTTGATCCTCGACATCTGTGAAATCCATTCTGTTTCTGATATCTTTAATTTCAAAATTTATTGGAATTTAGGATAGAAGAAATGGCTCGTGCAGATTGTTCACTTACACATTATGAAGAAGACACTAAACAAGCCGTATTTTCGTACGTTATTGCGATACGACATTTGCTTAATGGGAAGAGCAACAAGGTTATTTATTTTGTTTAAGAGGAAATTGTGAATCGTGGAACATTTCTTGAAGTATGAGATTTTCGAGACTGACTACAAATATAAGGCAGAGATTATTGCCTTGCCAGAAGCCGTACATTATTGATTAATAATTCGAAATTATCGATAAACGATAAAGTACTTTTGTTAACTATTATCATTTGCTTTCATATGCTGATTACTGCCCATTTGCTAGTAAGCTGTTTGATGGTGTTATTCAGAGAATGTTGATGCATAGAATGTGGAGATTTTTATGAAATTGTTAATTATTAAAGCATAAACTAGGTCAGCTTCAGTTAATAAACGTGCATTAGCTTCAATTAAGTCAGTTTTCAGTTCAATGAGTGATATATCAGAATTATTTTAATCTACGGTGATATTAGAAAGGTGAAGTTTTGTCATCGTCAAAATGAAAAATTGACGGTTGGTATTTATATTTTGACATATGATTATATCCGACGCGAAAATTTCGAGATTAAACTTTAAATTTGATATAGGAAGCATTTGAGGCAGCACTAAATGCTACTCAAAGCATACGTATCCGTGAACATCTGCTGACAGCTCGAGAAAAGCCTGTCCCTGTAAATATTGGGGATCAATATGTGGATGGTGATGGAAAAGCGATGGGATATATTGGAGTTGCATTGCAGGTTTATTTTTATTTGCCTTATAAAGTACCCATTTATTGTAAGGATGTGTTTCCATAGAAATTGATAGAATGAAGGATTGATAAGATGAATTATGCACTAAATGTTTGAATAGAAACCGGATCAGAAATGGATGACAAAAAAAGGCATTCCAGAGTGCTTTTTATGAACTTCTTTATGGCAAATCGTTTACGAAGTCATTAATTGACACAATATCACGTGGAGGTGATACCGATACAAACGCTGTCATCGTTGGAGCTTTAGTTGGTAAATTTTTTTAAAAAATTCGAAAAATTCAACATTTACCTGTCTCATGGTATTAAGTATATTTGGATATTTACCTGTCTCATGGTGTTAAGTATATTTGGAAGGTAGTATGTTAAATGTTGGCTTATTATTTGGAGAGCAACAAATGATTGCCATTAAATCACTTGGAGTAATTTTTTCATTTGATAATCTTTTGTTGATATCAAATTTGTCATATTGACAGAAACGGAAATTTGATTTTCTGTGACTTACAACTACATATTGCATTATCCCAAAGTAATTGCAATAATGATATACTGGTAAATGATTTATTTTTTCCGTAATGTTTTCTTGCACTGGATGAGGTCTTTTAGGTGCACGATTTGGCATTGATAATATTCCAGAGAAATGGATTAGTACAGTAAAGGAAAGTAAACCACGAGCTAATTTGAATACAATCGATTATAATGTAGAACGAATTGTTAACAAATTACTGATGTTGAGTTAATCTTCTTTTACCTTTCTTCCCTTACCTATTTTTTTTTACTTCTTCACTTGTTTTAAAAGTTTAGTTTCGATAAGCAAAGATAATTCGTGCATAGCGTATTATTACACTTCTCATCCGCGGATTGAATTCGCCACCTATAGCATGGAATTTCTGATTGGTTTGTGATTTGTAGTAGTTGTGAAAATAAATATCATGTAACATTTGGCAGATAAAAAGGTGATCAGCAAATTATATGCTTTATCTCTTTTTTTTTTATTGATAAACACTAAACGAAAAATCCTTTGCAAACTACCATATCATGTATTATGTGGTGGCGGTGATAACCTACTGATTATGTACTGGAATTATTCTTCCCATACTAGATCCACTCTAAGAAACATTTGACAACTGTAGTGCATATAATTTTGGATTATTTTACTTTGATATAAATTATTAATTGTTATGTGTGCCAGGTATAGGCTGAAAAATAGGGTAATAGGGCGAGAAAGATTTTTATGTGGCATATTTGTTAGATAAATGTTATATTAACGATTATTTGTTGCATAGCTTGCAATTATTGCAGTTAGGTAATCTGTCTATTTCCATCATTGGTAATATAATGGTTTAATTAATGCTTGTTGTTTGAGCGAAGTATAGGATGGAAAATAAAACAATAGAAGAAAGAAGATTTCCACAAAGCATATTTATTAGGCAAGTATATTATATTACCAGTGATGGAAAATTAATGACTATCATTTGTGGTGCTGTTATTATTAAATGATCTTTTGTTGATCTAACCTATGTCACACCACACTTTCTTATTTCTATTGTATTTAATGTTATATTAATCATTGGTAATGTCTCTACCATGTAATGTATATGTAATTAATAAGGTAAAAAAATATTAAAAAGACCTTTCATATAGAACATCAATCTGCTTTAACAAAAAGTGTAAAAGTTTTTTTTTTTATTAGCGTAGAAATTTTTCTGTATTGCACTTCTATGGGTATAGAAAAAAAGAAGCAAATGTAACCAGTTACTTTTCATGCTAATTTATAACTTAAAAACATTCTTTTGATGTGAAAAACATTTAATTCCATATTACTTGTAATCTTAAGTTGATGAATACCAGATTTAAGTACTTCAAAAATTGATACTAGCAGTATGAATGTTTGAAATTTAATTAATTCATTGAATTTCATTCTTTTAAATATTAAGGGTATGATAAATTTGAGAATTTATCAGATATTGCAATGGTAATTATTACTGTTGATATATTAATTAATTAGTTTCATCTATTTTACCAGTGACTTATTCATCTTTATCGCATCATATAGGTGCAAAGATGATGTGTATTTGCTGGAATAGTACTGCAAAAAATTATCACACTACTTTGTAATCATTAATTAATTACATATACATTTCCTTTATTTTACATGAAATTTGAAAGATTTTTGCTAAACGTGTGTCATCTTTTCAACATCTATTACATAAGAGTTATTAAACATTTTGGAGATTTTCTTTTTTGTTGTTAAAATTTCAAATTAAAACTGCGAATGTTTTCGATGAATTGAAATTTACTTTTGAACTCGGGATTAAATTAAATTTGTCAATATTTTTATGCTATTTCAGATCCTTTTTTTCTTGAGATGAAAATGCTGTTAATAAAGTATTATTGAGTGCTACAAAAAAAAGGTCAAATTTCTGCATCCATTTTAATGGCAGTCAATTTGTAAAGACATTTTGATAACAAAATAGTTGTTGACAAAATTTTGGTGACAAAATAGTTATAATACAATGGCTCTTAACAAAATATAATTATAATAATTTCAGGATAGAGAAAATGAAGTGAGAAAAACAATTGTTGCATTCAAAAAATTGGTAAGTTTTCCTTTGAAATAAAAATTTTTATTTGAATAAGACAAGGCTTTGTTTACCTGTAATGTTGTTAATGATTTGCTATCATACACTTTGTTTTTCTCATTAAATTCTTGTTTCCTTTTCACCTCCTTATTCTTTCTTTTTCTTTTGTTATCACTGATAGTGATGAAATCGAAAAGTAACCTAAATATTAATCATTAATGTTTTAAAAAAAAGGAAATAATGCTTGGAAGTTGTCGTATTAATTAACAATTTAATATAAAAGTTTCGTAAATTGTTCTCTTCTCTTTTTTTCGTTTAGTAATTATTCTATTAAAAATAATATGCTAAGATTTTATGCTCATTTTCCTCGGTTTTGTTTTTCCTTTTTTATTATTTCTATTTTTGTAATCTTTTTCATTAAATTTTTTTTCGTTACCGTCGACGATATATTTTAAAAAATGGAAATTTCAGATTTCACTTAAATTTTTATTCAAAACGTTTTAAAATTTCGAAACACTAACCATTGTCTACATGATATAATAATGATTCATACACTCATTCCATAGCAAATCATTTAGTCAAGAAATCGTGAGATGGAGGATCGTATAATCTCTGGGGAATTTCACGGTACAGAATCGTACAGATGAGAGGAATTTGAGGAAACATGCGATGCAGAACCATGTAGTTGAGGAATCATATAGAGAATCATATAGCTAAGAAATCATATCATAGCGAATCATAGAATTATGGAATCATATCATGGAGAATCATATAGTTAAGGAATCATATGTTACTGTTTTCCTTAATGTCATCTCGCCACAAAAGATACGATGAGATATGGTGACAGTATGTCCTTTTTGAGAAAACAGTCGATATTGATAAAGGAAAAAGATATGAATGATTATATTTTTCCACTTATTGTCAAACTTTTTTCGATGAAAAAAAAGAAAGAGAACTACAAATATTAATACTTTTTATCATATCCGTGAATTTCCTCTTTCTTCTCCTTTGGATCAATTAATATTTCATCAATTTTTTTTTTCGGAGAAGAAATTTTTTCGAAATATGTAGAAATTAAAAAATCAATAAATGAATTGAACTAAATGTAATAAAGTGAAAAGGGTGAATAATTTATAAGTAAAAAAGGAAAAAATTAAAAGGAAAAGGAAATTTAAAAATTTTTGATAATTTTTTTTTTTTGCTTTTGGAAGTAAAGAAGGGCGAAGAAACAAAATCTCTCTTTTTATTATTTTGCTGTATATTTGGTGACATTTTCCAGTGTCATCGTAACTTCAACAAATTTCCTGTCACTATTGTTGTTAATCATCAACTCGGTGAATTCTCTCACAAACATACACCCGCACTGCTCACTAATTCCCCCCTTTTTTTTTAACAGTTTCATCATTTATCAGAAACAGTTAATGCATTAGTCATCTTCAGATTATTTCTTGTAACAACAACGAACAACAATAACAATAAACAAACAATAACAACAACAACAACGGCAACAACAGCAAACAATAACAACAGCGAACAACAACGAGCAATTGTATTCAACAAAAATGTATTCCATTTCATTACGGTAGGTTTTCGTGTAAAATTCCAATCTTATTTCATTCGAAAAAGTTTTTCATTTTGTCAAAGCTATCATAAACTTTAAGAAAATTGTTATTTTCCTTAATCTTTTCATCTTTTCCTTTTTCCATTTCTTTGATTTCAACTTTAATAAAACTAAAAAACAATATCAATTCATTGGGTAATCTCTGTTATCTTCATCTTATTGTTCTAATAACTGCTAAATTAGTTGAAAATGAATTAATCCATAATTTTTAAAATTGCAAAATTTTGTTTTATTATAGTAATTCAATGATTTAAGCTATGATATTTTGATAGCTATTTATCGTCTTCCTTTCATTTATTGAAATGTCAATATGGTATACGAAATATTTCTTAAAATATCCTTTAAGAAATGAATGAAATTTATTGTCATCGCTATTGTCACCATTGCTCTTCTCTTCTTTTTCTCGTCTTTTTCTCCCTTCCTCTTTTTCTGTTTTTCCTGTTACTTTTACAGCGACAATATCCTTCTAATGGTAGGTTAATTTGCACTATAAATCGATATAATTTATTTTTTTAATAATCAGAATAATTACTTTCATAATAATAACAAATAATACATCGGTTGGTCTTTTTTTAGTTTAATTTGGATATAATTTTGTGTTAATTTTAATTAATTAAATTAATTTGATCATAAAATTATGTATTCAAGTGACAAATGATCGTTAATTTTCATCTTTCAAAAACAGAATTGATTGTTTGATAACAGTGGAATCAATTAGTTAATAATGCCAATTAAGGAATAAACCAAAGTTTTTCTTTTTTCTGGTTTTTGATCTAATTTGCATACAATTTTAGTGCAAACATACTTTTGCAATGATTTAACTGTAATTTTTTATGAAATAAATGTTTTATGCGATGCAAAGGCAATTTTGATATATAAATTTTAAATTCAAACTATGAAGTATAAATTTTAAGTATAAATTTTAATTTATTATAACTAAACTTAAACACTAATTTAAGCATTTGTTTAACAATTTTAAGTATAAATTTTAATTTATTATAACTAAACTCAAACACTAATCAAAGCATTTGTTTAACAACATAAAATAAGTTTGTTTATTTGTTATAGTACAATAGCTTATTTGATAAACATTGAAATTTATGAAAACGTTGAAATCCTTAGCGAAGTAATTAGATGAAACACATAAATGAAATAATAAAAAATAAAAATTTGCTTAATTTTTAAAATTATTAGTTTTTGCTCGATGTTCAATCAAATCAGCTGACATATGCAAATATAATGGCGCATTTGCTGCTGATCCATTAATTTATCAAGTATTACTATCAAGTATTACATTAATTTATCAAGTATTATCATTAATTTATCAAGTATTACTATCAAGTATTACATTAATTTATCAAGTATTATCATTAATTTATCAAGTATTACTTTACAGATATAGTAATTTTGCTAAAATTCAAAAAATTGTAACAGCAATTTCTGCTAAAATTTCGAAACTTTGTGTTGGCAATGATTATCAAACAATTATTACAAAATAAGTACTTCGAAGTTTCCTTACTGCTCAAATAGTTGAAATGATGAGCGCAAGCTGTCGTTTTCTGCAATCTAGTTTTCTTTTTTTTTGTTATGCGTCACAAATTCGAATCAAGAAATGTTTCCTTATTTGTTTTTGTAAAATAACAAAAGATGACATTCTGAAATGACAATTCTTTTTATACTAAAAAAAGATTTGTCGATCTTTTTCATCTTTTCAGCATATTTTAAATGTGGAAAATTGTCAAATTGATAGGATGGATAACATTGAATTTGTCATTGTTTTATCTGCATAGACTGATCTGATTTGACAAGAAAAAGGATCAGTCTTAATTAGATCAATCTTAAATTGGCCATTGTTTTCTTTTCTGATGACAAACATTTTCAATCTTTAATCTTTTTTAATCTTCATAAACAAAAATAATTTTGCAAATTACAATTGTACTGCATTTTTTTCTTCAATATTCTTTATCAAATGGATTTTTAATATTTGAAAATTCCCTCCATTAATTTACTAACTTATTTTAAATTCAAATCAGAAAAAAATACTCGAATTTATTTCTCAGTTAATACTGCTTTATTGATTTAATTTTAATTGACAGAAAACAGAAAATGAAATGGGAATTAAAAATGATATAACCATATTTATTATTAAAGTGATATGGCCATATTTCTTATAAAAATGATATGGCTATATTTATCATTAAAATGATATGGCTATATTTATCACTGAAATGACATGGCTATATTTATTTTATCTAGATAATATAAAATATTAAAAACCCGCTGTTTTTGTTTTTGTCTGCATTATGGAACAATTTAATTAAATACCAATAAATTGGGCCTCAATTTTTTTTTTTATTTGTTACCTTTTTTCGTTAAATTTTTTT